>NW_025745361.1:27500-47500 GCF_021184085.1 Oncorhynchus gorbuscha | reverse complement strand
GGCTCACCCTGGCCTGATGTTGTGATAACCATGGAGGCTCACCCTGGCCTGATGTTGTGGTAACCATGGAGGCTCACCCTGGCCTGATGTTGTGGTAACCATGGAGGCTCACCCTGGCCTGATGTTGTGATAACCATGGAGGCTCACCCTGGCCTGATGTTGTGATAAGCTCACCCTGGCCTGATGTTGTGGTAACCATGGAGGCTCACTCTGGCCTGATGTTGTGATAACAATGGAGGCTCACCCTGGCCTGATGTTGTGATAACCATGGAGATTCACCCTGGCCTGATGTTGTGATAACCATGGAGACTCACCCTGGCCTGATAATGTGGTAACCATGGAGACTCACCCTGGCCTGATGTTGTGATAACCATGGAGGCTCACCCTGGCCTGATGTTGTGATAACCATGGAGATTCACCCTGGCCTGATGTTGTGATAACCATGGAGACTCACCCTGGCCTGATGTTGTGATAACCATGGAGACTCACCCTGGCCTGATGTTGTGATAACCATGGAGATTCACCCTGGCCTGATGTTGTGATAACCATGGAGATTCACCCTGCCTGATGTTGTGATAACCATGGAGACTCACCCTGGCCTGATGTTGTGATAACCATGGAGACTCACCCTGGCCTGATGTTGTGATAACCATGGAGACTCACCCTGGCCTGATGTTGTGATAACCATGGAGACTCACCCTGGCCTGATATTGTGGTAACCATGGAGACTCACCCTGGCCTGATGTTGTGATAACCATGGAAAGGTATTGATCCTGCAGATCATCTCTAGCTGACACCATTGTTAACCCTAAAGAGCTCGGCATCTTGTAGTCCTCAAACCCAGAAAATGTATGATGAAAGAATATGGTTTGGGATAAACGTAAAAAATGGGACCCGTTTCAGGAAACTAGGCGTCTGTCGCGCGTCACTACGTCACAGGAGAACCGTTTCAGGAAACTAGGCGTATGTCGCGCGTCACTACATCACAGGAGAACCGTTTCAGGAAACTAGGCGTCTGTCGCGCGTCACTACATCACAGGAGACCCGTTTCAGGAAACTAGGCGTCTGTCGCGCGTCACTACGTCACAGGAGACCCGTTTCAGGAAACTAGGCGTCTGTCGCTCGTCACTACATCACAGGAGACCCGTTTGAACGTAAACGTTTCTTTTAATCAAAATGTTTTTGGGCAGAAATGCTTTCTGGAACATGTGACCTTTCATGTGCCTTAATATCAAACGTCAGTAAATACGAATAACATCGTTAAATTAAGAGCCTAGTTGGTTTAGCCACAGAAAAAGTCACAAACCTTCCCGGACATGCTGAGTGATGAGTTTGGATTGGTCTGCCATGTAACACCTTCTGTCTATTGGAGCTGGTCAGTATGTCTAACACAGCTTTTTTTTACTTCTTAGGGCCAGGCCCCTTTTTCTCAGTTTCCGCCTGAATGACGTGCCCAAAGTAAACTGCCTGTTACTCAGGTCATGGAGCCAGGACTGAGTACTTCCGGGTTGGAGCGAGTGGTCGCATCGGCACTTCGCTCCCGCGGGTAGTATAACTTGTTCATTACATTTCATTACATTTCATTATAGCACAACGGTTTGATTTGTCTAATCTTAGCAATTTCTTCTCAGCTAGCTACATAGCCGTCTTTGTATCAAAGATAATTGCGTAATTATCGTATTTCGCCGTCCTAACGTAGTCTTCACTAGCCAGCTAGCTAACGTCCACTGATTAGCTGCACTGGAGAAACTATTACACTCAACTGAACGACTTGATTAGTGTAGTGTTAGCTAGCTACATAGCTGTCTTTGCTGTCTTCGTATCCAAGATAATTGTGTTGTTTAGGTTTAGAGTGTGTAGTCTTAGAGTGATTATCTTAATTTACCGAGGTTAGCTAGCCAGCTATTTGTCGTCCTTAACGTAGGAGACTCTGCTAGCTAGCCAACGTCTTCTGAATAGAACTCAACAACCCGGTCGCATTCACAGGTAGTATCACATTTTCACTTTATTTCATTACAGTACAACGGTTTGATTTGTTTGATCGTAGCTAGCTACATAAATCAAATCAAATCAAATCAAATCAAATTTTATTTGTCACATACACATGGTTAGCAGATGTTAATGCGAGTGTAGCGAAATGCTTGTGCTTCTAGTTCCGACAATGCAGTGATAACCAACAAGTAATCTAACTACCAATTCCAAAACTACTGTCTTATACACAGTGTAAGGGGATAAGGAACAATAGCTAGCTACATAGCCGTCTTTGTATCAAAGATAATTGTGTAGTCTAGAGCGATTTCCTAGGTTCGCTAGCCAGCTATTGTCGTTCTTTTAACGCAACGTAACGTAAACAACACTGCTAGCTAGCCAGCTAGCCCCCGAATAGCAACACTGCAGAAACTATTACACTCAACGGAACGACTTGATTAGTGTAGTGTCATCAACGCACCCACTGCCAGCTAGCCTACTTCAGCAGTACTGTATCATTTTAATCATTTTAGTCTATAAGATTCTTGCTACGTAGCTTAACTTTCTGAACATTCGAGACGTGTAGTCCACTTGTCATTCCAATCTCCTTTGCATTAGCATAGCCTCTTCTGTAGCCTGTCAACTATGTGTCTGTTTATCCCTGTTCTCTCCTCTCTGCACAGACCATACAAACGCTCCTCACCGCGTGGCCGCGGCCACCCTACTCTGGTGGTCCCAGCGCGCACGACCCACGTGGAGTTCCAGGTCTCCGGTAGCCTCTGGAACTGCCAATCTGCGGTCAACAAGGCAGAGTTCATCTCAGCCTATGCCTCCCTCCAGTCCCTCGACTTCTTGGCACTGACGGAAACATGGATCACCACAGACAACACTGCTACTCCTACTGCTCTCTCTTCGTCCGCCCACGTGTTCTCGCACACCCCGAGAGCTTCTGGTCAGCGGGGTGGTGGCACCGGGATCCTCATCTCTCCCAAGTGGTCATTCTCTCTTTCTCCCCTTACCCATCTGTCTATCGCCTCCTTTGAATTCCATGTTGTCACAGTTACCAGCCCTTTCAAGCTTAACATCCTTATCATTTATCGCCCTCCAGGTTCCCTCGGAGAGTTCATCAATGTGTTTGATGCCTTGATAAGCTCCTTTCCTGAGGACGGCTCACCTCTCACAGTTCTGTGCGACTTTAACCTCCCCACGTCTACCTTTGACTCTTTCCTCTCTGCCTCCTTCTTTCCACTCCTCTCCTCTTTTGACCTCACCCTCTCACCTTCCCCCCCTACTCACAAGGCAGGCAATACGCTCGACCTCATCTTTACTAGATGCTGTTCTTCCACTAACCTCATTGCAACTCCCCTCCAAGTCTCCGACCACTGCCTTGTATCCTTTTCCCTCTCGCTCTCATCCAACACCTCCCACACTGCCCCTACTCGGATGGTATCGCGCCGTCCCAACCTTCGCTCTCTCTCCCCCGCTACTCTCTCCTCTTCCATCCTATCATCTTTTCCCTCTGCTCAAACCTTCTCCAACCTATCTCCTGATTCTGCCTCCTCAACCCTCCTCTCCTCCCTCTCTGCATCCTTTGACTCTCTATGTCCCCTATCCTCCAGGCCGGCTCGGTCCTCCCCTCCCGCTCCGTGGCTCGATGACTCATTGCGAACTCACAGAACAGGGCTCCGGGCAGCCGAGCGGAAATGGAGGAAAACTCGCCTCCCTGCGGACCTGGCATCCTTTCACTCCCTCCTCTCTACATTTTCCTCCTCTGTCTCTGCTGCTAAAGCCACTTTCTACCACGCTAAATTCCAAGCATCTGCCTCTAACCCTAGGAAGCTCTTTGCCACCTTCTCCTCCCTCCTGAATCCTCCTCCCCCTCCCCCCTCCTCCCTCTCTGCAGATGACTTCGTCAACCATTTTGAAAAGAAGGTCGACGACATCCGATCCTCGTTTGCTAAGTCAAACGACACCGCTGGTTCTGCTCACACTGCCCTACCCTGTGCTCTGACCTCTTTCTCCCCTCTCTCTCCAGATGAAATCTCGCGTCTTGTGACGGCCGGCCGCCCAACAACCTGCCCGCTTGACCCTATCCCCTCCTCTCTTCTCCAGACTATTTCCGGAGACCTTCTCCCTTACCTCACCTCGCTCATCAACTCATCCCTGACCGCTGGCTACGTCCCTTCCATCTTCAAGAGAGCGAGAGTTGCACCCATTCTGAAAAAACCTACACTCGATCCCTCCGATGTCAACAATTACAGACCAGTATCCCTTCTTTCTTTTCTCTCCAAAACTCTTGAACGTGCCGTCCTTGGCCAGCTCTCCCGCTATCTCTCTCTGAATGACCTTCTTGATCCAAATCAGTCAGGTTTCAAGACTAGTCATTCAACTGAGACTGCTCTCCTCTGTATCACGGAGGCGCTCCGCACTGCTAAAGCTAACTCTCTCTCCTCTGCTCTCATCCTTCTAGATCTATCGGCTGCCTTCGATACTGTGAACCATCAGATCCTCCTCTCCACCCTCTCCGAGTTGGGCATCTCCGGCGCGGCCCACGCTTGGATTGCGTCCTACCTGACAGGTCGCTCCTACCAGGTGGCGTGGCGAGAATCTGTCTCCTCACCACGCGCTCTCACCACTGGTGTCCCCCAGGGCTCTGTTCTTGGCCCTCTCCTATTCTCGCTATACACCAAGTCACTTGGCTCTGTCATAACCTCACATGGTCTCTCCTATCATTGCTATGCAGACGACACACAATTAATCTTCACCTTTCCCCCTTCTGATGACCAGGTGGCGAATCGCATCTCTGCATATCTGGCAGACATATCAGTGTGGATGACGGATCACCACCTCAAGCTGAACCTCGGCAAGACGGAGCTGCTCTTCCTCCCGGGAAAGGACTGCCCGTTCCATGATCTCGCCATCACGGTTGACAACTCCATTGTGTCCTCCTCCCAGAGCGCCAAGAACCTTGGCGTGATCCTGGACAACACCCTGTCGTTCTCAACCAACATCAAGGCGGTGACCCGTTCCTGTAGGTTCATGCTCTACAACATCCGCAGAGTATGACCCTGCCTCACACAGGAAGCGGCGCAGGTCCTAATCCAGGCACTTGTCATCTCCCGTCTAGATTACTGCAACTCGCTGTTGGCTGGGCTCCCTGCCTGTGCCATTAAACCCCTTCAACTCATCCAGAACGCCGCAGCCCGTCTGGTGTTCAACCTTCCCAAGTTCTCTCACGTCACCCCGCTCCTCCGTTCTCTCCACTGGCTTCCAGTTGAAGCTCGCATCCGCTACAAGACCATGGTGCTTGCCTACGGAGCTGTGAGGGGAACGGCACCTCAGTACCTCCAGGCTCTGATCAGGCCCTACACCCAAACAAGGGCACTGCGTTCATCCACCTCTGGCCTGCTCGCCTCCCTACCACTGAGGAAGTACAGTTCCCGCTCAGCCCAGTCAAAACTGTTCGCTGCTCTGGCCCCCAATGGTGGAACAAACTCCCTCACGACGCCAGGACAGCGGAGTCAATCACCACCTTCCGGAGACACCTGAAACCCCACCTCTTTAAGGAATACCTAGGATAGGATAAGTAATCCCTCTCACCCCCCCTTAAGATTTAGATGCACTATTGTAAAGTGACTGTTCCACTGGATGTCATAAGGTGAATGCACCAATTTGTAAGTCGCTCTGGATAAGAGCGTCTGCTAAATGACTTAAATGTAAATGTAAATGTAAATATTCATATGGTACCATTGGAAAGAAAACACTTTGTAGTTTGTAGAAGCATTCAGATAATGTAGGATAATATAATACAATAGATATGGTAGGAGAAAATCCAAAGAAAACCCAACCAGAATATATTTTTTTGAGAGACCATGCTCTTACAATGACAAGTATAGGGGCAAACTCAATTCTAGCTCCCAGGATGCAATTCCTATGGCTTCCACCGGGTGTCAGCAGTCCATGTACAACGTTTCAGGCCTGCAACTTCCAAAATGAATAAGAAATATCAGTTTTAGTACAGGGACACAGTCTTGGAAATTCGTGTTTGCATGCCAATGAAGACAGGACGCACCTGCTAAAATAGGTTTCCTATTGAACATACTTCTTTCCGTAAGAAATATTATAGTTTGAAGATTTTCAAAAATAAGTGAATATTTAATCGCAATTTGTGAATTTATGAAGCCTGTGAAGCTCCAGCAGGTATATCTCACCTGTCACCATAGCAACACCCATCCTTATCACGAGCTCCAGCAGGTATACCTCACTAGTCACCATAGCAACACCCATCCGTATCACGAGCTCCAGCAGGTATACCTCACTGGTCACCATAGCAACACCCATCCGTATCACGAGCTCCAGCAGGTATACCTCACCTGTCACCATAGCAACACCCATCCGTATCACGAGCTCCAGCAGGTATATCTCACCTGTCACCATAGCAACACCCATCCGTATCACGAGCTCCAGCAGGTATACCTCACCTGTCACCATAGCAACACCCATCCGTATCACGTGCTCCAGCAGGTATACCTCACCTGTCACCATAGCAACACCCATCCGTAGCACGTGCTCCAGCAGGTATTCCTCACCTGTCACCATAGCAACACCCATCCGTATCACGAGCTCCAGCAGGTATATCTCACCTGTCACCATAGCAACACCCATCCGTATCACGTGCTCCAGCAGGTATACCTCACCTGTCACCATAGCAACACCCATCCGTAGCACGTGCTCCAGCAGGTATTCCTCACCTGTCACCATAGCAACACCCATCCGTATCACGAGCTCCAGCAGGTATATCTCACCTGTCACCATAGCAACACCCATCCGTATCACGAGCTCCAGCAGGTATACCTCACCTGTCACCATAGCAACACCCATCCGTATCACGTGCTCCAGCAGGTATACCTCACCTGTCACCATAGCAACACCCATCCGTAGCACATGCTCCAGCAGGTATACCTCACCTGTCACCATAGCAACACCCATCCGTAGCACGTGCTCCCAGCAGGTATACCTCACCTGTCACCCCCAAAGAGCAACTCCTCCTTTGGTCGCCTTTCCTTCCAGTTCACTGCTGCCAATGATTGGAACGAATTGCAAAAATCACTGAAGTTGGAGACGTATATCTCCTTCACTTTAAGCACCAGCTGTCAGAGCAGCTTAAGAGACAGTGTTGCATCTTTTTTGGCATTGAATTCATGTAAGGAATCTGACATCAGTAGATGTATAATCAAGCACATTTATGAAGATTTTACACTATTATGGAGAGATGTACTGCTTTGATTCTTTACTAAGGACAGAAAGAAGTTGAAACTATTTTATGTAATTAATTTCATTATTCTTTTGACCAAATTTCATATTCACAAATGTACATTTACAAACAAAACATTTTGTTACCTTGCAAAAATAAATGGAACATTATTTTAAGACAATTAAATACTCTGTTGTCAAAAAAGCTGTTAGATAATAAATGTGTGTACGCCCCTTAAGGTCATTGTGTAATGTGATATTGTACCCCTTAGCCCGCCCCCAGCCCCACCCCTTAAGGTCATTGTGTAATGTGATTTACATTTACATTTTAACATTTAAGTCATTTAGCAGGCGCTCTTATCCAGAGCGACTTACAAATTGGTGCATTCACCTTATGACATCCAGTGGAACAGTCACTTTACAATAGTGCATCTAAATCTTAAAGGGGGGGGGGGTGAGAAGGATATTGTACCCCTTAGCCCCGCCCCTTAAGGTCATTGTGTAATGTGATATTGTACCCATTAGCCCCGCCCATTAAGGTCATTGTGTAATGTGATATTGTACCCCTTAGCCCCGCCCCCAGCCCCGCCCCTTAAGGTCATTGTGTAATGTGATATTGTACCCCTTAGCCCCGCCCCCAGCCCCGCCCATTAAGGTCATTGTGTAATGTGATATTGTACCCCATAGCCCCGCCCCTTAAGGTCATTGTGTAATGTGATATTGTACCCCTTAGCCCCGCCCCTTAAGGTCATTCTGTAATGTGATATTGTACCCCTTAGCCCCGCCCCCAGCCCCGCCCCTTAGCCCAAATATCCTTTGTATATTCTTTATATATACTTGTTTTCCCCGTGTACTTTTTGTATTGATTTGGTGTTAATAAAATAATAATAATAATACAAAATAATATATATATTTTTTGTAATTCGTTGGCAGCCATATTGGATTTTCTATAAGCTGATGTCCCTGGAACAGTGATCACGTCCGTGAAGATGTCTGAGTGGCGCAGCGGTCTAAGCCACTGCATCTCAGTACAAGACGCATCACTACAGTCCCTGGATCAAATCCAGGCTGTATCACATCCGGCCATGATTGGGAGTCCCCATAGGGCATCGTCCGGTGTTGTCCGGGGTAGGCCGTCATTGTAAATAAGTATTTGTTCTGACTTGCCTGGTTAAAAAATAAAGCGTAATGAAATACGTCTCGGTGTAAACGGGGCAGGCTCGTTGACAAACGGGGAACTAGTAGAGGATTCACGTGATTGTCAGTCGGACATATTTCCCCAGCGGACAACTTGTCTGGACTGCTACGATGTATTCAGCAGGAACAGAGAGTTTGATCAAACAAGCCAGGTAAGACCCGGCAGTTAGCGGTGTTCAGAACAGAGTCAAGCCGGGGAAAGGACACTGTTCTCCGCCTGCTTCTGTCCGTTGTACCCCGCTGCTGTCATATTGTTTGGTGTTAACTTGCTCTTGTCACTGCGCAACTAACCGAGTTGCAAGGTACACTGAACAAAAATATAAACGCAACCATTTCAAAGATTTTAGTGAGTTACTAGAAGGAAATCAGTCAATTTAAGTAAAATATTTTAGGCCCTAATCAATAGATGTCACATGACTGAGAATACAGATACTTTAAAAAAAGGGGTAGGGGCGTGGTTAAGAAAACCCGTCAGTATCTATTGTGACCTCATGCAGCGCTTCTCCTTCGTATGGAGTTGGTCAGGCTGTTGATTGTGGAATGTTGTCCCACTCTTCAATATTACATAAAACAAATAAAATAAAAATTGCCGTTTTTTTATTTTATTTATTTCACCTTTATTTAACCAGGTACGCTAGTTGAGAACAAGTTCTCATTTGCAACTGCGACCTGGCCAAGATAAAGCAAAGCAGTGAGACACAAACAACAACACAGAGTTAGTTACACATGGAGTAAACAAAATATACAGTCAATAATACAGTAGAACAAAAGAAAACAAAAAGTCTATATACAGTGAGTGCAAATTGAGGTAAGTTAAGGAAATAAATAGGCCATGGTGGCGAAGTAATTACAATATAGCAATTAAAACACTGAAATGGTAGATCGGCAGAAGATGAATGTGCAGGTAGAGATACTGGGGTGCAAAGGAGCAAAATAAATAAATACCAGTATGGGGATCAGGTAGTTGGATGGTCTGTTTACAGATGGGCTATGTACAGGTGTAGTGATCTGTAAACTGCTCTGACAGCTGGTGCTTAATGCTAGTGAGGGAGATGTGAGTCTTCAGCTTCAGACATTTTTGCAATTCGTTCCAGTCATGGGCAGCAGAGAACTGGAAGGAAAGATGACCAAAGGAGGAATTGGTTTTGGGGGTGACAGGTGAGGTATACCTGCTGGAGCGCGTGCTACGAGTGGGTGCTGCTATGGTGACCAGTGAGCTGAGATAAGGCGGGGCTTTACCTAGTAGAGACTTGTAGATGACCTGGAGCCAGTGGGTTTGGCGACGAGTATGAAGTGAGGGCCAACCAACGAGAGCGTACAGGTCACAATGGTGGGTAGTGTATGGGGCTTTGGTGACAAAACGGATGGCACTGTGATCGACTGCATCCAGTTTGTTGAGTAGAGTGTTGGAGGCTATTTTATAGATGACATCACTGAAGTCGAGGATCGGTAGGATGATCAGTTTTATGAGGGTATGTTTGGCAGCATGAGTGAAGGATGCTTTGTTGCGATATAGGAAGCTGGTTCTAGATTTAATTTTGGATTGGTTTAATGTTTAATGTGAGTCTGGAAGGAGAGTTTACAGTCTAACCAGACACCCAGGTATTTGTAGTTGTCCATGTATTCTAAGTCAGAGCCGTCCAGAGTAGTGATGCTGGACGGGCGAGCATGTTTGGGCAGCGATCGCTTGAAAAGCATGCATTTAGTTTTACTTGTGTTTAAGAGCAGTTCGAGGCCACGGAAGGAGAGTTGTATGGCATTGAAGCTCGTCTGGAGGTTAGTTAACACAGTGTCCAAGGAGGGGCCAGAAGTATACAGAATGGCGTCGTCTGCGTAGAGGTGGAGCGCGGCTTGGGAGAGACTGCTGGGGAAATTGCCAGGGTCTTTTTTATTTCACTTAAAGAAGGCTGGGGGAGCCTATCTCCACCTTTCTGCATGCTGCACAGGAGGATGGATCATCATGGTGGGTTGATGTGGTATCGCCGAGGACCATCTTTCAGGACAGCCCGTTAACTGTCGTGTTGTAATTGACCATTACCCGAGAAATGCTGCATTTGCGGGTTGGAGCGAGCGGTCGCATCCGCATTTCGCTCCGCAGGTAGTATAACTTTTTCATTACATTTCATTATAGTACAACGGTTTGATTTGTCTAATCTTAGCAATTTCTTCTTAGCTAGCTACATAGCCGTCTTTGTATCAAAGATAATTGCGTAATTATCATATTTCGTCGTCCTAACGTAGTCTTCACTGCTCTGCCCAGCAGCTAGCCAGCTAGCAAACGTCCACCGATTAGCAGCACTGTAGAAACTATTACACTCAACTGAACGACTTGATTAGTGTAGTGTTAGCTAGCTACATAGCTGTCTTTGCTGTCTTCGTATCCAAGATAATTGTGTAGCTTAGAGTGTGTAGTCTTAGAGTGATTATCTTAATTTACCGAGGTTAGCTAGCCAGCTATTTGTCGTCCTTAACGTAGGAGACACTGCTAGCTAGCCAACAGCTAGCCAACGTCTTCCAAATAGAACTTAACAACCCGGTCGCATTCCGCTTCGCTCCACAGGTAGTATCACATTTTCACTTCATTTCATTACAGTACAACGGTTTAATTTGTTTGATTGTAGCTAGCTACATAGCCGTCTTTGTATCAAAGATAATTGTGTAGTCTAGAGCGACTTTCTAGGTTAGCTAGCCAGCTATTGTCGTTCTTTTAACGCAACGTAACGTAAACAACACTGCTAGCTAGCCAGCTAGCCCCCGAATAGCAGCACTGTAGAAACTATTACACTCAACGGAACGACTTGTGTAGTGTCAACAACCCAGCTAGCCTACAAAGTCAACAACGCAGCCACTGCCAGCTAGCCTACTTCAGCAGTACTGTATCATTTTAATCATTTTAGTCAATAAGATTCTTGCTACGTAAGCTTAACTTTCTGAACATTCGAGACGTGTAGTCCACTTGTCATTCCAATCTCCATTGCATTAGCGTAGCCTCTTTTGTAGCCTGTCAACTATGTGTCTGTCTATCCCTGTTCTCTCCTCTCTGCACAGACCATACAAACGCTCCACACCGCGTGGCCGCGGCCACCCTAATCTGGTGGTCCCAGCACGCACGACCCACGTGGAGTTCCAGGTCTCCGGTAGCCTCTGGAACTGCCGATCTGCGGCCAACAAGGCAGAGTTCATCTCAGCCTATGCCTCCCTCCAGTCCCTCGACTTCTTAGCACTGACGGAAACATGGATCACCACAGATAACACTGCCACTCCTACTGCTCTCTCTTCGTCCGCCCACGTGTTCTCGCACACCCCGAGAGCTTCTGGTCAGCGGGGTGGTGGCACCGGGATCCTCATCTCTCCCAAGTGGTCATTCTCTCTTTCTCCCCTTACCCATCTGTCTATCGCCTCCTTTGAATTCCATGCTGTCACAGTTACCAGCCCTTTCAAGCTTAACATCCTTATCATTTATCGCCCTCCAGGTTCCCTCGGAGAGTTCATCAATGAGCTTGATGCCTTGATAAGCTCCTTTCCTGAGGACGGCTCACCTCTCACAGTTCTGGGCGACTTTAACCTCCCCACGTCTACCTCTGACTCATTCCTCTCTGCCTCCTTCTTTCCACTCCTCCTCTTTTGACCTCACCCTCTCACCTTCCCCCCCTACTCACAAGGCAGGCAATACGCTCGACCTCATCTTTACTAGATGCTGTTCTTCCACTAACCTCATTGCAACTCCCCTCCAAGTCTCCGACCACTACCTTGTATCCTTTTCCCTCTCGTTCTCATCCAACACTTCCCACACTGCCCCTACTCGGATGGTATCGCGCCGTCCCAACCTTCGCTCTCTCCCCCGCTACTCTCTCCTCTTCCATCCTATCATCTCTTCCCTCTGCTCAAACCTTCTCCAACCTATCTCCTGATTCTGCCTTCTCAACCCTCCTCTCCTCCCTTTCTGCATCCTTTGACTCTCTATGCCCCCTATCCTCCAGGCCGGCTCGGTCCTCCCCTCCCGCTCCGTGGCTCGACGACTCATTGCGAGCTCACAGAACAGGGCTCCGGGCAGCCGAGCGGAAATGGAGGAAAACTCGCCTCCCTGCGGACCTGGCATCCTTTCGCTCCCTCCTCTCTACATTTTCCTCTTCTGTCTCTGCTGCTAAAGCCACTTTCTACCACTCTAAATTCCAAGCTTCTGCCTCTAACCCTAGGAAGCTCTTTGCCACCTTCTCCTCCCTCCTGAATCCCCCTCCCCGCCCCCTCCTCCCTCTCTGCAGATGACTTCGTCAACCATTTTGAAAAGAAGGTCGACGACATCCGATCCTCGTTTGCTAAGTCAAACGACACCGCTGGTTCTGCTCACACTGCCCTACCCTGTGCTCTGACCTCTTTCTCCCCTCTCTCTCCAGATGAAATCTCGCGTCTTGTGACGGCCGGCTGCCCAACAACCTGCCCGCTTGACCCTATCCCCTCCTCTCTTCTCCAGACCATTTCCGGAGACCTTCTCCCTTACCTCACCTCGCTCATCAACTCATCCCTGACCGCTGGCTACGTCCCTTCCGTCTTCAAGAGAGCGAGAGTTGCACCCCTTCTGAAAACCTACACTCGATCCCTCCGATGTCAACAACTACAGACCAGTATCCCTGCTTTCTTTTCTCTCCAAAACTCTTGAACGTGCCATCCTTGGCCAGCTCTCCCGCTATCTTTCTCAGAATGACCTTCTTGATCCAAATCAGTCAGGTTTCAAGACTAGTCATTCAACTGAGACTGCTCTTCTCTGTATCACGGAGGCGCTCCGCACCGCTAAAGCTAACTCTCTCTCCTCTGCTCTCATCCTTCTAGACCTATCGGCTGCCTTCGATACTGTGAACCATCAGATCCTCCTCTCCACCCTCTCCGAGTTGGGCATCTCCGGCGCGGCCCACGCTTGGATTGCGTCCTACCTGACAGGTCGCTCCTACCAGGTAGCGTGGCGAGAATCTCTCTCCTCACCACGCGCTCTCACCACTGGTGTCTCCCAGGGCTCTGTTCTAGGCCCTCTCCTATTCTCGCTATACACCAAGTCACTTGGCTCTGTCATAACCTCACATGGTCTCTCCTATCATTGCTATGCAGACGACACACAATTAATCTTCTCCTTTCCCCCTTCTGATGACCAGGTGGCGAATCGCATCTCTGCATGTCTGGCAGACATATCAGTGTGGATGACGGATCACCACCTCAAGCTGAACCTCGGCAAGACGGAGCTGCTCTTCCTCGCTGGGAAGGACTGCCCGTTCCATGATCTCGCCATCACGGTTGACAACTCCATTGTGTCCTCCTCCCAGAGCGCTAAGAACCTTGGCGTGATCCTGGACAACACCCTGTCGTTCTCAACTAACATCAAGGCGGTGACCCGTTCCTGTAGGTTCATGCTCTACAACATCCGCAGAGTATGACCCTGCCTCACACAGGAAGCGGCGAAGGTCCTAATCCAGGCACTTGTCATCTCCCGTCTGGATTACTGCAACTCGCTGTTGGCTGGGCTCCCTGCCTGTGCCATTAAACCCCTACAACTCATCCAGAACGCCGCAGCCCGTCTGGTGTTCAACCTTCCCAAGTTCTCTCACGTCACCCCGCTCCTCCGCTCTCTCCACTGGCTTCCAGTTGAAGCTCGCATCCGCTACAAGACCATGGTGCTTGCCTACGGAGCTGTGAGGGGAACGGCACCTCAGTACCTCCAGGCTCTGATCAGGCCCTACACCCAAGCAAGGGCACTGCGTTCATCCACCTCTGGCCTGCTCGCCTCCCTACCACTGAGGAAGTACAGTTCCCGCTCAGCCCAGTCTAAACTGTTCGCTGCTCTGGCCCCCCAATGGTGGAACAAACTCCCTCACGACGCCAGGACAGCGGAGTCAATCACCACCTTCCGGAGACACCTGAAACCCCACCTCTTTAAGGAATAACTAGGATAGGATAAAGTAATCCTTCTCACCCCCCCCCTTTAAGATTTAGATGCACTAGGGGGAGTGACTGTTCCACTGGATGTCATAAGGTGAATGCACCAATTTGTAAGTCGCTCTGGATAAGAGCGTCTGCTAAATGACTTAAATGTAAATGTAAATGTAGGTGGACCAGAGAATCACCAGCAGCAAGAGCAACATCATTGATGTATACAGAAAAGAGAGTCGGCCCGAGAATTGAACCCTGTGGCACACCCATGGAGACTGTCAGAGGTCCAGACAACAGGCCCTCCGATTTGACACACTGAACTACACAAGGCCTCTCGCAGTCTGGCTCCCCCTAGTGGATATCCACTACACAAGGCCTCTCGCAGTCTGGCTCCCCCTAGTGGATATCCACTACACAAGGCCTCTCGCAGTCTGGCTCCCCCTAGTGGATATCCACTACACAAGGCCTCTCGCAGTCTGGCTCCCCTAGTGGATATCCACTACACAAGGCCTCTCGCAGTCTGGCTCCCCCTAGTGGATATCCACTACACAAGGCCTCTCGCAGTCTGGCTCCCCCTAGTGGATATCCACTACACAAGGCCTCTCGCAGTCTGGCTCCCCCTAGTGGATATCCACTACACAAGGCCTCTCGCAGTCTGGCTCCCCCTAGTGGATATCCACTACACTGACTTCCTCTCTGGGTGGGACGCAACAAAAAGATTCCCCTGCCCTCAAAACAACGACTCCACCCATGTGCAGTTACGCACGTAGATAACCAGAGAGTAGCTTGTAGTCGCCTTTACACAGCTAACTTGCCAAATTATTCTGAAAATATATTTTTTTAAGATAAGCTTGAAACGGGGGCTGAGTCACTGGCTTGCTGGGGCTCTCTCGTGCCGTCCCTGGGGGGGTGCGTCACCTCGGTGGGTTGATTCACTGTTGTGGTCGGCCTGTCTGGGTCCCCCCTTGGGTTGTACCGTGTCGGAGATCTTTGTGGGCTATACTCGGCCTTGTCTCAGGATGGTAAGTTGGTGGTTGAAGATTTCCCTCTAGTGGTGTGGGGGCTGTGCTTTGGCAAAGTGGGTGGGGTTATATCCTTCCTGTTTGGCCCTGTCCGGGGGTGTCCTCGGATGGGGCCACAGTGTCTCCTGACCCCTCCTGTCTCAGCCTCCAGTATTTATGCTGCAGTAGTTTATGTGTCGGGGGGCTAGGGTCAGTTTGTTTATCTGGAGTACTTCTCCTGTCCTATTCGGTGTCCTGTGTGAATCTAAGTGTGCGTTCTCTAATTCTCTCCTTCTCTCTTTCTTTCTCTCTCTCGGAGGACCTGAGCCCTAGGACCATGCCCCAGGACTACCTGACATGATGACTCCTTGCTGTCCCCAGTCCACCTGGCCATGCTGCTGCTCCAGTTTCAACTGGCCTGGGCCCTAGGACCATGTCCCAGGACTACCTGACATGAGGACTCCTTGCTGTCCCCAGTCCACCTGGCCATGCTCCTGCTCCAGTTTCAACTGACCTGAGCCCTAGGACCATGTCCCAGGACTACCTGACATGATGACTCCTTGCTGTCCCCAGTCCACCTGACTGTGCTGCTGCTCCAGTTTCAACTGTTCTGCCTTATTATTATTTGACCATGCTGGTCATTTATGAACATTTGAACATCTTGGTCATGTTCTATTATAATCTCTACCCGGCACAGCCAGAAGAGGACTGGCCACCCCACATAGCCCGGTTCCTCTCTAGGTTTCTTCCTAGGTTTTGGCCTTTCTAGGGAGTTTTTCCTAGCCACCGTGCTTTTACACCTGCATTGTTTGCTGTTTGGGGTTTTAGGCTGGGTTTCTGTACAGCACTTTGAGATATCAGCTGATGTACGAAGGGCTATATAAATAAATTTGATTTGATTTGATTTTAAATGGGCCTGGTCTAATTGATTCAACAACCAACAAGTTTAGGTTTCATAATAAATGAGAAAATCAACAGTTATTTCTGATAATCAAAGTTAGCTGGCGAACTCATTGACCCTGCCTTGTAGTACACCTCTCTGGAGTCGTTCACCACTGACCCGTAGCTGCATGAAGGTGACGGCTGTGATGTTGTTTCCAGGGAGATCGGGGAGGAGGAGCTACAGAAGTTCTACTGCAGGATCACCAAGCAGCTGATGGGTAAAGAACACGGCCATGATGTCATCGACTCACTCCAGAGACTACACCTGATCATGGCCTCCACCAAGTACACTAGGAGGTACCCTAAACCCTACACCCTAACTGACTACACCTGATCATGGCCTCAACCAAGTACACTAGGAGGTACCCTACACCCTAAACCCTACACCCTAACTGACTACACCTGATCATGGCCTCAACCAAGTACACTAGGAGGTACCCTACACCCTAAACCCTAACTGACTACACCTGATCATGGCCTCCACCAAGTACACTAGGAGGTACCCTACACCCTAAACCCTAACTGACTACACCTGATCATGGCCTCCACCAAGTACACTAGGAGGTACCCTACACCCTAAACCCTAACTGACTACACCTGATCATGGCCTCAACCAAGTACACTAGGAGGTACCCTACACCCTAAACCCTAACTGACTACACCTGATCATGGCCTCAACCAAGTACACTAGGAGGTACCCTACACCCTAAACCCTAACACCCTAACTGACTACACCTGATCATGGCCTCAACCAAGTACACTAGGAGGTACCCTACACCCTAAACCCTACACCCTAACTGACTACACCTGATCATGGCCTCAACCAAGTACACTAGGAGGTACCCTACACCCTAAACCCTAACTGACTACACCTGATCATGGCCTCCACCAAGTACACTAGGAGGTACCCTACACCCTAAACCCTACACCCTAACTGACTACACCTGATCATGGCCTCAACCAAGTACACTAGGAGGTACCCTACACCCTAAACCCTAACTGACTACACCTGATCATGGCCTCAACCAAGTACACTAGGAGGTACCCTACACCCTAAACCCTAACTGACTACACCTGATCATGGCCTCAACCAAGTACACTAGGAGGTACCCTAAACCCTAACACCTAGTACAGTAAGACTGTTTCTCTCTGGTCCTGGAGAGGGTTGCAGGTGTTGGGCTGTCATATCTGTAAAGAATGGAAGACCATAGTTGAATTTTCATGTGTTTTATAGCTGGGCTGAAACAAAAACCTGCACGCTTGCCTTCCCCATGGTATTGGGTGGTCGCAGTAGCGTGTTGTCATGGTAACCGGTGTATATGTGTTGTCCACAGGCTGCCAGTGGAGCTGCATGACCGTCTGCTGTCGCTTTGTGTGTCTTCCTCTGTGGAGCAGCTGACTGTGTTGACCTCGGCAGTACTCAGAGAAACACTGCCCCCCTCTGGTCCGGAGCAGATCTACACCCTACATGACCACAGCCCTTTACCCAGTCATACTGCTGCTTTAATGCTGTCACAGGTACACATCCATACTGAATAGTGGCAAGTCCCCCAAAATGTTGTTACCCGAGGTTTATCAAACCCCAACCAGGTACACATCCATACTGAATAGGTTTATCAAACCCCAACCAGGTACACATCCATACTGAATAGGTTTATCAAACCCCAACCAGGTACACATCCATACTGAATAGGTTTATCAAACCCCAACCAGGTACACATCCATACTGAATAGGTTTATCAAACCCCAACCAGGTACACATCCATACTGAATAGGTTTATCAAACCCCAACCAGGTACACATCCATACTGAATAGGTTTATCAAACCCCAACCAGGTACACATCCATACTGAATAGGTTTATCAAACCCCAACCAGGTACACATCCATACTGAATAGGTTTATCAAACCCCAACCAGGTACACATCCATACTGAATAGGTTTATCAAACCCCAACCACACATCCATACTGAATAGGTTTATCAAACCCCAACCAGGTACACATCCATACTGAATAGGTTTATCAAACCCCAACCAGGTACACATCCATACTGAATAGGTTTATCAAACCCCAACCAGGTACACATCCATACTGAATAGGTTTATCAAACCCCAACCAGGTACACATCCATACTGAATAGGTTTATCAAACCCCAACCAGGTACACATCCATACTGAATAGGTTTATCAAACCCCAACCAGGTACACATCCATACTGAATAGGTTTATCAAACCCCAACCAGGTACACATCCATACTGAATAGGTTTATCAAACCCCAACCAGGTACACATCCATACTGAATAGGTTTATCAAACCCCAACCAGGTACACATCCATACTGAATAGGTTTATCAAACCCCAACCAGGTACACATCCATACTGAATAGGTTTATCAAACCCCAACCAGGTACACATCCATACTGAATAGGTTTATCAAACCCCAACCAGGTACACATCCATACTGAATAGGTTTATCAAACCCCAACCAGGTACACATCCATACTGAATAGGTTTATCAAACCCCAACCAGGTACACATCCATACTGAATAGGTTTATCAAACCCCAACCAGGTACACATCCATACTGAATAGGTTTATCAAACCCCAACCAGGTACACATCCATACTGAATAGGTTTATCAAACCCCAACCAGGTACACATCCATACTGAATAGGTTTATCAAACCCCAACCAGGTACACATCCATACTGAATAGGTTTATCAAACCCCAACCAGGTACACATCCATACTGAATAGGTTTATCAAACCCCAACCAGGTACACATCCATACTGAATAGGTTTATCAAACCCCAACCAGGTACACATCCATACTGAATAGGTTTATCAAACCCCAACCAGGTACACATCCATACTGAATAGGTTTATCAAACCCCAACCAGGTACACATCCATACTGAGTAGGTTTATCAAACCCCAACCAGGTACACATCCATACTGAGTAGGTTTATCAAACCCCAACCAGGTACACATCCATACTGAGTAGGTTTACCAAACCCCAACCAGGTACACATCCATACTGAATAGGTTTACCAAACCCCAACCAGGTACACATCCATACTGAATAGGTTTATCAAACCCCAACCAGGTACACATCCATACTGAATAGGTTTATCAAACCCCAACCAGGTACACATCCATACTGAATAGGTTTATCAAACCCCAACCAGGTACACATCCATACTGAATAGGTTTATCAAACCCCAACCAGGTACACATCCATACTGAATAGGTTTATCAAACCCCAACCAGGTACACATCCATACTGAATAGGTTTATCAAACCCCAACCAGGTACACATCCATACTGAATAGGTTTATCAAACCCCAACCAGGTACACATCCATACTGAATAGGTTTATCAAACCCCAACCAGGTACACATCCATACTGAATAGGTTTATCAAACCCCAACCAGGTACACATCCATACTGAATAGGTTTATCAAACCCCAACCAGGTACACATCCATACTGAATAGGTTTATCAAACCCCAACCAGGTACACATCCATACTGAATAGGTTTATCAAACCCCAACCAGGTACACATCCATACTGAATAGGTTTATCAAACCCCAACCAGGTACACATCCATACTGAGTAGGTTTACCAAACCCCAACCAGGTACACATCCATACTGAATAGGTTTACCAAACCCCAACCAGGTACACATCCATACTGAGTAGGTTTACCAAACCCCAACCAGGTACA
>NW_025745361.1:0-20000 GCF_021184085.1 Oncorhynchus gorbuscha | reverse complement strand
GTTGTGTGTGTCTGTCGTTCTCTGCAAACATCAAAGGGGACTGATTTAGACCTGGGACACCAGGTGGGTGATTCCCCTCTAATCAGGGACTGATTTAGACCTGGGACACCAGGTGGGCGATTCCCCTCTAATCAGGGACTGATTTAGACCTGGGACACCAGGTGGGTGATTCCCCTCTAATCAGGGACTGAAAGGGACAACAGGTGGGTGATTCCCCTCTAATCAGGGACTGATTTAGACCTGGGACACCAGGTGTCCTGTAATATGTGGTTGTCCCACCTAGCTATCTGAATATACTAACTACTGTGATATGTGGTTGTCTCACCTAGCTATCTGAATATACTAACTACTGTGATATGTGGTTGTCCCACCTAGCTATCTGAATATACTAACTACTGTGTTATGTGGTTGTCCCACCTAGCTATCTGAATATACTAACTACTGTGATATGTGGTTGTCCCACCTAGCTATCTGAATATACTAACTACTGTGATATGTGGTTGTCCCACCTAGCTATCTGAATATACTAACTACTGTGATATGTGGTTGTCCCACCTAGCTATCTGAATATACTAACTACTGTGATATGTGGTTGTCTTAACATGTTAATGTAACTGTTAGTCTCTCTGGATAAGAACGTCTGCTAACTGACTAAAGTTTGTGTGTGTGTGTGTGTGTGTGTGTGTGTGTGTGTGTGTGTGTGTGTGTGTGTGTGTGTGTGTGTGTGTGTGTGTGTGTGTGTGTGTGTGTGTGTGTGTGTGTGTGTAGATCATGTGACCCTGCTCAGTAAGAGGCTTGTCGATTGGCTGCGCTACGCCAGTGTTCAGCAGGGAGGTGTGGCTTCGTCAGGAGGGTTTTTCACTGGCCCTCGAATACGTCAGGTGACCTCTAATAAACCAATCAAATCACTGCATATGTTTACATGCAGAACTGTAATGAAACATCTGGATGTTCTGAATGTCTTTTCTAAATTGTGTGTGTGTGTGTGTGTGTGTGTGTGTGTGTGTGTGTGTGTGTGTGTGTGTGTGTGTGTGTGTGTGTGTGTGTGTGTGTGTGTGTGTGTGTGTGTGTGTGTGTGTGTGTGTGTGTGTGTGGTGTGTGTGTGTGTGGTGTGTGTGACGGGGCGGTGGTGGAGCTGGACGGCTGTGTGTGTGGTGATTTCTTCACAGTGCTGTGTGTCAGCCAAGCCTTCTCAGACGACCAATGGATGAACCTCTACAGTTTCTCTCTGCTACGCCATTGGCTGATCACATACCACAATGTAACGGATGGCAACAACAGCACAGACGCAGGTGTGTGTGGGGGGGGGAGGTTCCATTGATGTGAATGGAGGGTTATATTAGGCTGTACCTCTGGTCTGCCAGCTCAGTCTCTCCTTCTTCCATGGTAAGGTGACTGGCTGACTGATTGGCTGATTGGCTAGCTGACTGGCTGGCTA
This sequence comes from Oncorhynchus gorbuscha, assembly GCF_021184085.1. Classification (NCBI taxonomy): domain Eukaryota; kingdom Metazoa; phylum Chordata; class Actinopteri; order Salmoniformes; family Salmonidae; genus Oncorhynchus; species Oncorhynchus gorbuscha. The sequence goes on along the minus strand of NW_025745361.1, from coordinate 18,562 downwards.
GCTGACTGACTCGCATGCTGGCTGACTGTTTCCTGGCTGGCTGGCTGGCTGTCCAGCTGACTGATTGGCAGACTGATTGGCTGGCTGGCTGACCACAGGCTGACTGACTGTACTGGTTGGCTGACTGTACTGGCTGTCCAGCTGACTGATTCGCAGACTGATTGGCTGGCTGGCTGACCACAGGCTGACTGACTGTACTGGTTGGCTGACTACTGGCTGGCTGACTGGCTGACTGTACTGGCTGTCCAACTGACTGATTGGCAGACTGATTGGCTGGCTGACTGTACTGGCTGGCTGACTGTACTGGCTGGCGGACTGTACTGGCTGTACTGGCTGGCTGTACTGGCTGCTGACTACTGGCTGGCTGACTGTACTGGCTGGCTGACTACTGGTTGGCTGACTACTGGCTGGCTGACTACTGGCTGGCTGACTGACTGGCTGAGTACTGGCTGACTGGCTAAGTACTGGCTGGCTGACTGACTGTACTGGCTGACTGGCTGAGTACTGGCTGGCTGACTGACTACTGGCTGGCTGACTGTACTGGCTGACTGTACTGGCTGACTGTACTGGCTGACTTTACTGGCTGGCTGTACTGGCTGACTGTACTGGCTGACTGTACTGGCTGGCTGACTGTACTGGCTGGCAGACTGTACTGGCTGACTGTACTGGCTGGCTGACTGTACTGGCTGGCTGACTGTACTGGCTGGCTGTACTGGCTGACTGTACTGGCTGGCTGACTGTACTGGCTGACTGTACTGGCTGACTGTACTGGCTGACTGTACTGGCTGGCTGTACTGGCTGGCTGACTGTACTGGCTGGCTGACTGTACTGGCTGGCTGACTGTACTGGCTGACTGTACTGGCTGGCTGTACTGGCTGACTGTACTGGCTGGCTGACTGTACTGGCTGGCTGACTGTACTGGCTGGCTGTACTGGCTGGCTGACTGTACTGGCTGGCTGACTGTACTGGCTGGCTGACTGTGCTGGCTGGCTGTACTGGCTGGCTGGCTGTACTGGCTGGCTGACTGTACTGGCTGGCTGACTGTACTGGCTGACTGTACTGGCTGGCTGACTGTACTGGCTGACTGTACTGGCTGGCTGACTGTACTGTCTGACTGTACTGGCTGACTGTACTGGCTGACTGTACTGGCTGGCTGACTGTACTGGCTGACTGTACTGGCTGACTGTACTGGCTGGCTGACTGTACTGGCTGGCTGACTGTACTGGCTGACTGTACTGGCTGGCTGACTGTACTGGCTGACTGATTGGCTGATTGGCTAGCTGACTGGCTGGCTAGCTGACTGACTCGCATGCTGGCTGACTGTTTCCTGGCTGGCTGGCTGGCTGACTGACTGACTGACTGACTGTACTGGCTGTCTTGCTGACTGATTGGCAGACTGATTAGCTGGCTGACTGACAGACTACTGGCTGGCTGGCTGGCTGACTGGCTGACTACTTGCTGGCTGGCTGGCTGGCTGTCCAGCTGACTGATTGGCAGACTGATTGGCTGGCTGGCTGACCACAGGCTGACTGACTGTACTGGTTGGCTGACTACTGGCTGGCTGGCTGGCTGACTGTACTGGCTGTCCAACTGACTGATTGGCAGACTGATTGGCTGGCTGACTGTACTGGCTGACTGTACTGGCTGACTGTACTGGCTGACTGTACTGGCTGGCTGACTGTACTGGCTGGCTGACTGTACTGGCTGGCGGACTGTGCTGGCTGGCTGTACTGGCTGGCTGACTGTACTGGCTGGCTGACTGTGCTGGCTGACTACTGGCTGGCTGACTACTGGCTGGCTGACTACTGGTTGGCTGACTACTGGCTGGCTGACTGACTGGCTGAGTACTGGCTGACTGGCTAAGTACTGGCTGGCTGACTGACTGTACTGGCTGACTGGCTGACTACTGGCTGGCTGACTGTACTGGCTGGCAGACTGTACTGGCTGACTGTACTGGCTGACTGTACTGGCTGGCTGTACTGGCTGACTGTACTGGCTGGCTGACTGTACTGGCTGGCTGACTGTACTGGCTGACTGTACTGGCTGGCTGTACTGGCTGGCTGACTGTACTGGCTGGCTGACTGTACTGGCTGGCTGACTGTACTGGCTGGCTGACTGTACTGGCTGGCGGACTGTGCTGGCTGGCTGTACTGGCTGGCTGACTGTACTGGCTGGCTGACTGTACTGGCTGGCTGACTGTACTGGCTGGCTGACTACTGGCTGGCTGACTACTGGCTGGCTGACTACTGGTTGGCTGACTACTGGCTGGCTGACTGACTGGCTGAGTACTGGCTGACTGGCTAAGTACTGGCTGGCTGACTGACTGTACTGGCTGACTGGCTGACTACTGGCTGGCTGACTGTACTGGCTGGCAGACTGTACTGGCTGACTGTACTGGCTGACTGTACTGGCTGACTGTACTGGCTGGCTGACTGTACTGGCTGGCTGACTGTACTGGCTGACTGTACTGGCTGGCTGTACTGGCTGGCTGTACTGGCTGGCTGACTGTACTGGCTGGCTGTACTGGCTGGCTGACTGTACTGGCTGACTGTACTGGCTGACTGTACTGGCTGACTGTACTGGCTGGCTGACTGTACTGGATGGCTGACTGTACTGGATGGCTGACTGTACTGGCTGGCTGACTGTACTGGCTGGCAGTACTGGCTGACTGTACTGGCTGGCTGACTGTACTGGCTGGCTGACTGTACTGGCTGACTGTACTGGCTGGCTGGCTGGCTGACTGTACTGGCTGACTGTACTGGCTGGCTGACTGTACTGGCTGACTACTGGCTGACTGTACTGGCTGGCTGACTGTACTGGCTGACTGTACTGGCTGGCTGACTGTACTGGCTGACTATACGGGCTGGCTGACTGTACTGGCTGGCTGTACTGGCTGAATGTACTGGCTGACTGACTGTACTGGCTGGCTGTACTGGCTGGCTGTACTGGCTGACTGACTGTACTGGCTGGCTGTACTGGCTGACTGTACTGGCTGACTGTACTGGCTGACTGACTGTACTGGCTGGCTGTACTGGCTGACTGGCTGTACTGGCTGACTGTACTGGCTGGCTGTACTGGCTGGCTGACTGTACTGGCTGACTGTACTGGCTGACTGTACTTACTGACTGACTGTACTGGCTGACTGTACTGGCTGACTACTGGCTGACTGTACTGGCTGACTGACTGTACTGGCTGACTGACTGTACTGGCTGACTGTACTGACTGGCTGACTGTACTGGCTGACTGTACTGGCTGACTGTGCTGGCTGACTGTACTGGCTGACTGACTGTACTGGCTGACTGACTGTACTGACTGGCTGACTGTGCTGACTGTACTGACTGTACTGACTGACTGTACTGACTGGCTGACTGTACTGGCTGGCTGTACTGGCTGGCTGTACTGGCTGACTGTACTGGCTGACTGACTGTACTGGCTGACTGTACTGGCTGACTGTACTGACTGACTGTACTGACTGGCTGACTATACTGGCTGACTGTACTGACTGACTGTACTGACTGGCTGACTATACTGGCTGACTGTACTGACTGACTGTACTGACTGGCTGACTATACTGGCTGACTGTACTGGCTGACTGTACTGGCTGACTGACTGTACTGGCTGACTGACTGTACTGGCTGACTGACTGTACTGGCTGACTGTACTGGCTGACTGTACTGGCTGACTACTACATGTAAACATGTCATGGATCTGTTCCATTGGTGTAATGCTCATCTTACAATGTGTTGCTTTAACTGGTTAGTCCACCCCTGACCTCTAACCCTTGACCTCTCTGTGGCCCCAGATGACAGGTCGGAGGTGGACGGCTCTGTGGTTTCCATGGTATCAGCCACGTCGTCCTCCGGCAGACTCCTTCCTCCTAAAGAACGTCTGAGAGAGAAGAGTTTCCAGTACTGCCAACGCCTCATAGAACAGAGTGACCGCAGTATGTACCCTACACCCTCACCCCTACACTACTGCCTCATAGAACAGAGTGGCCGCAGTATGTACCCTACACCCTAACCCCTACACTACTGCCTCATAGAACAGAGTGACCGCAGTATGTACCCTACACCCTAACCCCTACACTACTGCCTCATAGAACAGAGTGGCCGCAGTATGTACCCTACACCCTAACCCCTACACTACTGCCTCATAGAACAGAGTGGCCGCAGTATGTACCCTACACCCATAGAACAGAGTGACCGCAGTATGTACCCTACACCCTTACCCCTACACTACTGCCTCATAGAACAGAGTGACCGCAGTATGTACCCTACACTACTGCCTCATAGAACAGAGTGGCCGCAGTATGTACCCTACACCCTAACCCCTACACTACTGCCTCATAGAACAGAGTGACTGCAGTATGTACCCTACACCCTAACCCCAACACTACTGCCTCATAGAACAGAGTGGCCGCAGTATGTACCCTACACCCTAACCCCTACACTACTGCCTCATAGAACAGAGTGACCGCAGTATGTACCCTACACCCTAACCCCTACACTACTGCCTCATAGAACAGAGTGGCCACAGTATGTACCCTACACCCTAACCCCTACACTACTGCCTCATAGAACAGAGTGACCGCAGTATGTACCCTACACCCTAACCCCTACACTACTGCCTCATAGAACAGAGTGGCCGCAGTATGTACCCTACACCCATAGAACAGAGTGACCGCAGTATGTACCCTACACCCTTACCCCTACACTACTGCCTCATAGAACAGAGTGACCGCAGTATGTACCCTACACCCTACACTACTGCCTCATAGAACAGAGTGGCCGCAGTATGTACCCTACACCCTAACCCCTACACTACTGCCTCATAGAACAGAGTGGCTGCAGTATGTACCCTACACCCTAACCCCTACACTACTGCCTCATAGAACAGAGTGACCGCAGTATGTACCCTACACCCATAGAACAGAGTGACCGCAGTATGTACCCTACACCCTTACCCCTACACTACTGCCTCATAGAACAGAGTGACCGCAGTATGTACCCTACACCCTAACCCCAACACTACTGCCTCATAGAACAGAGTGGCCGCAGTATGTACCCTAGACCCATAGAACAGAGTGACCGCAGTATGTACCCTACACCCTTACCCCTACACTACTGCCTCATAGAACAGAGTGACCGCAGTATGTACCCTACACCCTAACCCCAACACTACTGCCTCATAGAACAGAGTGGCCGCAGTATGTACCCTAGACCCATAGAACAGAGTGACCGCAGTATGTACCCTACACCCTTACCCCTACACTACTGCCTCATAGAACAGAGTGACCGCAGTATGTACCCTACACCCTTACCCCTACACTACTGCCTCATTGAACAGAGTGGCCGCAGTATGTACCCTACACCCTAACCCCTACACTACTGCCTCATAGAACAGAGTGGCCGCAGTATGTACCCTACACCCATAGAACAGAGTGACCGCAGTATGTACCCTACACCCTTACCCCTACACTACTGCCTCATAGAACAGAGTGACCGCAGTATGTACCCTACACTACTGCCTCATAGAACAGAGTGGCCGCAGTATGTACCCTACACCCTAACCCCTACACTACTGCCTCATAGAACAGAGTGACTGCAGTATGTACCCTACACCCTAACCCCAACACTACTGCCTCATAGAACAGAGTGGCCGCAGTATGTACCCTACACCCTAACCCCTACACTACTGCCTCATAGAACAGAGTGACCGCAGTATGTACCCTACACCCTAACCCCTACACTACTGCCTCATAGAACAGAGTGGCCACAGTATGTACCCTACACCCTAACCCCTACACTACTGCCTCATAGAACAGAGTGACCGCAGTATGTACCCTACACCCTAACCCCTACACTACTGCCTCATAGAACAGAGTGGCCGCAGTATGTACCCTACACCCATAGAACAGAGTGACCGCAATATGTACCCTACACCCTTACCCCTACACTACTGCCTCATAGAACAGAGTGACCGCAGTATGTACCCTACACCCTACACTACTGCCTCATAGAACAGAGTGGCCGCAGTATGTACCCTACACCCTAACCCCTACACTACTGCCTCATAGAACAGAGTGGCTGCAGTATGTACCCTACACCCTAACCCCTACACTACTGCCTCATAGAACAGAGTGACCGCAGTATGTACCCTACACCCATAGAACAGAGTGACCGCAGTATGTACCCTACACCCTTACCCCTACACTACTGCCTCATAGAACAGAGTGACCGCAGTATGTACCCTACACCCTAACCCCAACACTACTGCCTCATAGAACAGAGTGGCCGCAGTATGTACCCTAGACCCATAGAACAGAGTGACCGCAGTATGTACCCTACACCCTTACCCCTACACTACTGCCTCATAGAACAGAGTGACCGCAGTATGTACCCTACACCCTAACCCCAACACTACTGCCTCATAGAACAGAGTGGCCGCAGTATGTACCCTAGACCCATAGAACAGAGTGACCGCAGTATGTACCCTACACCCTTACCCCTACACTACTGCCTCATAGAACAGAGTGACCGCAGTATGTACCCTACACCCTTACCCCTACACTACTGCCTCATAGAACAGAGTGGCCGCAGTATGTACCCTAACCGTCCAGTTGATGGTTTGGGATCAAAAGGACTCACTTGAACATCCAAAACCTGATAGAAAATGGAGAAATTATGATGGCCCAGTATGGACCCTAACCCCTACACTATAGTATGGACCCTAACCCCTACACTACAGTATGGACCCTAACCCCTACACTACAGTATGGACCCTAACCCCTACACTACAGTATGGACCCTAACCCCTACACTACAGTATGGACCCTAACCCCTACACTACAGTATGGACCCTAACCCCTACACTATAGTATGGACCCTAACCCCTACACTACAGTATGGACCCTAACCCCTACACTACAGTATGGACCCTAACCCCTACACTACAGTATGGACCCTAACCCCTACACTACAGTATGGACCCTAACCCCTACACTACAGTATGGACCCTAACCCCTACACTACTGTATAGACCCTAACCCCTACACTACAGTATGGACCCTAACCCCTACACTACAGTATGGACCCTACACTACAGTATGGACCCGAACCCCTACACTACAGTATGGACCCTAACCCCTACACTACAGTATGGACCCTAACCCCTACACTACAGTATGGACCCTAACCCCTACTCTACAGTATGGACCCTACACTACAGTATGGACCCTAACCCCAACACTACAGTATGGACCCTAACCCCTACACTACAGTATGGACCCTACACTACAGTATGGACCCTAACCCCTACACTACAGTATGGACCCTAACCCCTACACTACAGTATGGACCCTAACCCCTACACTACAGTATGGACCCTAACCCCTACACTACAGTATGGACCCTAACCCCTACACTACAGTATGGACCCTAACCCCTACACTACAGTATGGACCCTAACCCCTACACTACAGTATGGACCCTACACTACAGTATGGACCCTAACCCCTACACTACAGTATGGACCCTAACCCCTACACTACAGTATGGACCCTAACCCCTACACTACAGTATGGACCCTACACTACAGTATGGACCCTAACCCCTACACTACAGTATGGACCCTAACCCCTACACTACAGTATGGACCCTAACCCCTACACTACAGTATGGACCCTAACCCCTACACTACAGTATGGACCCTAACCCCTACACTACAGTATGGACTCGAACCCCTACACTACAGTATGGACCCTACTCTACAGTATGGACCCTACACTACAGTATGGACCCTAACCCCTACACTACAGTATGGACCCTAACCCCTACACTACAGTATGGACCCTAACCCCTACACTACAGTATGGACCCTAACCCCTACACTACAGTATGGACCCTAACCCCTACACTACAGTATGGACCCTAACCCCTACACTACAGTATGGACCCTACACTACAGTATGGACCCTACACTACAGTATGGACCCTACACTACAGTATGGACCCTACACTACAGTATGGACCCTACACTACAGTATGGACCCTAACCCCTACACTACAGTATGGACCCTACACTACAGTATGGACCCTAACCCCTACACTACAGTATGGACCCTACACTACAGTATGGACCTAACCCCTACAACAGTATGGACCCTACACTACAGTATGGACCCCTACACTACAGTATGGACCCTACACTACAGTATGGACCCTAACCCCTACACTACAGTATGGACCCTACACTACAGTATGGACCCTAACCCCTACACTACAGTATGGACCCTACACTACAGTATGGACCCTAACCCCTACACTACAGTATGGACCCTACACTACAGTATGGACCCTACACTACAGTATGGACCCTACACTACAGTATGGACCCTACACTACAGTATGGACCCTAACCCCTACACTACAGTATGGACCCTACACTACAGTATGGACCCTAACCCCTACACTACAGTATGGACCCTACACTACAGTATGGACCCTAACCCCTACACTACAGTATGGACCCTACACTACAGTATGGACCCTAACCCCTACACTACAGTATGGACTACACTAGTACCCCTACACTACAGTATGGACCCTAACCCTACACTACAGTATGGACCCTGGAACCCCTACACTACAGTATGGACCCCCACTACAGTATGGACCCCTACACTACAGTATGGACCCTAACCCCTACACTACAGTATGGACCCTACACTACAGTATGGACCCTACACTACAGTATGGACCCTACACTACAGTATGGACCCTAACCCCTACACTACAGTATGGACCCTACACTACAGTATGGACCCTAACCCCTACACTACAGTATGGACCCTACACTACAGTATGGACCCTAACCCCTACACTACAGTATGGACCCTAACCCCTACACTACAGTATGGACCCTAACCCCTACACTACAGTATGGACCCTACACTACAGTATGGACCCTACAGTATGGACCCTAACCCCTACACTACAGTATGGACCCTAACCCCTACACTATAGTATGGACCCTAACCCCTACACTACAGTATGGACCCTAACCCCTACACTACAGTATGGACCCTAACCCCTACACTACAGTATGGACCCTAACCCCTACACTACAGTATGGACCCTAACCCCTACACTACAGTATGGACCCTAACCCCTACACTACAGTATGGACCCTACACTACAGTATGGACCCTACACTACAGTATGGACCCTACACTACAGTATGGACCCTAACCCCTACACTACAGTATGGACCCTAACCCCTACACTACAGTATAGACCCTAACCCCTACACTACAGTATGGACCCTAACCCCTACACTACAGTATGGACCCTAACCCCTACACTACAGTATGGACCCTAACCCCTACACTACAGTATGGACCCTAACCCCTACACTACAGTATGGACCCTAACCCCTACACTACAGTATGGACCCGAACCCCTACACTACAGTATGGACCCTACTCTACAGTATGGACCCTACACTACAGTATGGACCCTAACCCCTACACTACAGTATGGACCCTAACCCCTAGACTACAGTATGGACCCTAACCCCTACACTACAGTATGGACCCTAACCCCTACACTACAGTATGGACCCTAACCCCTACACTACAGTATGGACCCTAACCCCTACACTACAGTATGGACCCTAACCCCTACACTACAGTATGGACCCTACACTACAGTATGGACCCTACACTACAGTATGGACCCTAACCCCTACACTACAGTATGGACCCTACACTACAGTATGGACCCTAACCCCTACACTACAGTATGGACCCTACACTACAGTATGGACCCTAACCCCTACACTACAGTATGGACCCTACACTACAGTATGGACCCTAACCCCTACACTACAGTATGGACCCTACACTACAGTATGGACCCTAACCCCTACACTACAGTATGGACCCTACACTACAGTATGGACCCTAACCCCTACACTACAGTATGGACCCTAACCCCTACACTACAGTATGGACCCTAACCCCTACACTACAGTATGGACCCTAACCCCTACACTACAGTATGGACCCTACACTACAGTATGGACCCTAACCCCTACACTACAGTATGGACCCTAACCCCTACACTACAGTATGGACCCTAACCCCTACACTACAGTATGGACCCTAACCCCTACACTACAGTATGGACCCTAACCCCTACACTACAGTATGGACCCTAACCCCTACACTACAGTATGGACCCTAACCCCTACACTACAGTATGGACCCTAACCCTACACTACAGTATGGACCCTAACCCCTACACTACAGTATGGACCCTAACCCCTACACTACAGTATGGACCCTACACTACAGTATGGACCCTACACTACAGTATGGACCCTAACCCCTACACTACAGTATGGACCCTAACCCCTACACTACAGTATGGACCCTACACTACAGTATGGACCCTAACCCCTACACTACAGTATGGACCCTAACCCCTACACTACAGTATGGACCCTAACCCCTACACTACAGTATGGACCCTAACCCCTACACTACAGTATGGACCCTAACCCCTACACTACAGTATGGACCCTACACTACAGTATGGACCCTACACTACAGTATGGACCCTAACCCCTACACTACAGTATGGACCCTAACCCCTACACTACAGTATGGACCCTAACCCCTACACTACAGTATGGACCTTAACCCCTACACTACAGTATGGACCCTAACCCCTACACTACAGTATGGACCCTACACTACAGTATGGACCCTAACCCTACACTACAGTATGGACCCTACACTACAGTATGGACCCTACACTACAGTATGGACCCTAACCCCTACACTACAGTATGGACCCTAACCCCTACACTACAGTATGGACCCTACACTACAGTATGGACCCTACACTACAGTATGGACCCTACACTACAGTATGGACCCTAACCCCTACACTACAGTATGGACCCTACACTACAGTATGGACCCTAACCCCTACACTACAGTATGGACCCTAACCCCTACACTACAGTATGGACCCTAACCCCTACACTACAGTATGGACCCTAACCCCTACACTACAGTATGGACCCTAACCCCTACACTACAGTATGGACCCTAACCCCTACACTACAGTATGGACCCTAACCAGTATGGACCCTACACCCTACACTACAGTATGGACCCTAACCCCTACACTACAGTATGGACCCTAACCCCTACACTACAGTATGGACCCTAACCCCTACACTACAGTATAGACCCTAACCCCTACACTACAGTATGGACCCTAACCCCTACACTACAGTATAGACCCTAACCCCTACACTACAGTATGGACCCTAACCCCTACACTACAGTATGGACCCTAACCCCTACACTACAGTATGGACCCTACACTACAGTATGGACCCTACACTACAGTATGGACCCTAACCCCTACACTACAGTATGGACCCTAACCCCTACACTACAGTATGGACCCTACACTACAGTATGGACCCTAACCCCTACACTACAGTATGGACGCTAACCCCTACACTACAGTATGGACCCTAACCCCTACACTACAGTATGGACCCTACACTACAGTATGGACCCTACACTACAGTATGGACCCTACACTACAGTATGGACCCTAACCCCTACACTACAGTATGGACCCTACACTACACTACAGTATGGACCCGAACCCCTACACTACAGTATGGACCCTAACCCCTACACTACAGTATGGACCCTACACTACAGTATGGACCCTAACCCCTACACTACAGTATGGACCCGAACCCCTACACTACAGTATGGACCCTAACCCCTACACTACAGTATGGACCCTACACTACAGTATGGACCCGAACCCCTACACTACAGTATGGACCCGAACCCCTACACTACAGTATGGGCCCTAACCCCTACACTACAGTATGGACCCTAACCCCTACACTACAGTATGGACCCTAACCCCTACACTACAGTATGGACCCTAACCCCTACACTACAGTATGGACCCTAACCCCTACACTACAGTATGGACCCTAACCCCTACACTACAGTATGGACCCTAACCCCTACACTACAGTATGGACCCTAACCCCTACACTACAGTATGGACCCTAACCCCTACACTACAGTATGGACGCTAACCCCTACACTACAGTATGGACCCTAACCCCTACACTACAGTATGGACCCTACACTACAGTATGGACCCTACACTACAGTATGGACCCTAACCCCTACACTACTGTATGGACCCTAACCCCTACACTACTGTATGGACCCTAACCCCTACACTACAGTATGGACCCTAACCCCTACACTACAGTATGGACCCTAACCCCTACACTACAGTATGGACCCTAACCCCTACACTATAGTATGGACCCTAACCCCTACACTACAGTATGGACCCTACACTACAGTATGGACCCTAACCCCTACACTACAGTATGGACCCTACACTACAGTATGGACCCTACACTACAGTATGGACCCTACACTACAGTATGGACCCTAACCCCTACACTACAGTATGGACCCTACACTACAGTATGGACCCTACACTACAGTATGGACCCTAACCCCTACACTACAGTATGGACCCTAACCCCTACACTACAGTATGGACCCTAACCCCTACACTACAGTATGGACCCTAACCCCTACACTACAGTATGGACCCTAACCCCTACACTACAGTATGGACCCTAACCCCTACACTACAGTATGGACCCTAACCCCTACACTACAGTATGGACCCTAACCCCTACACTACAGTATGGACCCTAACCCCTACACTACAGTATGGACCCTAACCCCTACACTACAGTATGGACCCTAACCCCTACACTACAGTATGGACCCTAACCCCTACACTACAGTATGGACCCTAACCCCTACACTACAGTATGGACCCTAACCCCTACACTACAGTATGGACCCTAACCCCTACACTACAGTATGGACCCTAACCCCTACACTACAGTATGGACCCTAACCCCTACACTACAGTATGGACCTTAACCCCTACACTACAGTATGGACCCTAACCCCTACACTACAGTATGGACCCTAACCCCTACACTACAGTATGGACCCTAACCCCTACACTACAGTATGGACCCTAACCCTACACTACAGTATGGACCCTAACCCCTACACTACAGTATGGACCCTAACCCCTACACTACAGTATGGACCCTAACCCCTACACTACAGTATGGACCCTAACCCCTACACTACAGTATGGACCCGAACCCCTACACTACAGTATGGACCCGAACCCCTACACTACAGTATGGACCCGAACCCCTACACTACAGTATGGACCCGAACCCCTACACTACAGTATGGACCCGAAACACCCTGGACCCTAACCCCTACACTACAGTATGGACCCTAACCCCTACACTACAGTATGGACCCTAACCCCTACACTACAGTATGGACCCTAACCCCTACACTACAGTATGGACCCTAACCCCTACACTACAGTATGGACCCTACACTACACTACAGTATGGACCCTACACTACAGTATGGACCCTAACCCCTACACTACAGTATGGACCCTAACCCCTACACTACAGTATGGACCCTAACCCCTACACTACAGTATGGACCCTAACCCCTACACTACAGTATGGACCCTAACCCCTACACTACAGTATGGACCCTAACCCCTACACTACAGTATGGACCCTAACCCCTACACTACAGTATGGACCCTACACTACAGTATGGACCCTACACTACAGTATGGACCCTACACTACAGTATGGACCCTACACTACAGTATGGACCCTACACTACAGTATGGACCCTACACTACAGTATGGACCCTACACTACAGTATGGACCCTACACTACAGTATGGACCCTAACCCCTACACTACAGTATGGACCCTAACCCCTACACTACAGTATGGACCCTACACTACAGTATGGACCCTAACCCCTACACTACAGTATGGACCCTACACTACAGTATGGACCCTAACCCCTACACTACAGTATAGACCCTAACCCCTACACTACTGTATGGACCCTAACCCCTACACTACAGTATGGACCCTACACTACAGTATGGACCCATAATATAGTTGTTACAAATCGATCCCCAAAATGTTTTGTGTCCCTGTGTTGAATCTGAAAAGCCCAGTGTCCCTGTGTTGAATCTGAAAAGCCCAGTGTCCCTGTGTTGAATCTGAAAAGCCCAGTGTCCCTGTGTTCAATCTGTAAATCCCAGTGTGTCCCTGTGTTCAATCTGTAAATCCCAGTGTTGAATCTGTAAATCCCAGTGTCCCTGTGTTGAATCTGAAAAGCCCAGTGTCCCTGTGTTGAATCTGTAAATCCCAGTGTCCCTGTGTTGAATCTGTAAATCCCAGTGTTGAATCTGTAAATCCCAGTGTTGAATCTGGAAATCCCAGTGTGTCCCTGTGTTGAATCTGGAAATCCCAGTGTCCCTGTGTTGAATCTGTAAATCCCAGTGTCCCTGTGTTGAATCTGTAAATCCCAGTGTCCCAGTGTTGAATCTGTAAATCCCAGTGTTGAATCTGTAAATCCCAGTGTCCCTGTGTTGAATCTGTAAATCCCTGTGTTGAATCTGTAAATCCCAGTGTCCCTGTGTTGAATCTGTAAATCCCAGTGTCCCTGTGTTGAATCTGTAAATCCCAGTGTGTCCCTGTGTTGAATCTGTAAATCCCAGTGTGTCCCTGTGTTCAATCTGTAAATCCCAGTGTTGAATCTGTAAATCCCAGTGTCCCTGTGTTGAATCTGTAAATCCCAGTGTCGAATCTGTAAATCCCAGTGTCCCAGTGTTGAATCTGTAAATCCCAGTGTCCCAGTGTTGAATCTGTAAATCCCAGTGTCCCAGTGTTGAATCTGTAAATCCCAGTGTCCCTGTGTTGAATCTGTAAATCCCAGTGTCGCTGTGTTGAATCTGTAAATCCAGTGTCCCTGTGTTGAATCTGTAAATCCCCGTGTCCCTGTGTTGAATCTGTAAATCCCAGTGTTGAATCTGTAAATCCCAGTGTCCCTGTGATGAATCTGTAAATCCCAGTGTTGAATCTGTAAATCCCAGTGTCCCTGTGTTGAATCTGGAAATCCCAGTGTCCCTGTGTTGAATCTGAAAATCCCAGTGTCCCTGTGTTGAATCTGGAAATCCCAGTGTCCCTGTGTTGAATCTGGAAATCCCAGTGTCCCTGTGTTGAATCTGTAAATCCCAGTGTCCCTGTGTTGAATCTGTAAATCCCAGTGTCCCAGTGATGAATCTGTAAATCCCAGTGTCCCAGTGATGAATCTGTAAATCCCAGTGTCCCTGTGTTGAATCTGGAAATCCCAGTGTCCCTGTGTTAACCCTAACCCTGTGTTGAACAGTAAAGACTGTTTTCTTCTGTTTCAGAGGCGCTGAAGAGAACAGACACAGAGCTACAGAAAGCAGTGAGCTACAACTTTTCCCCTACAATCACACACAGTTATACTGCTGTAGTAACCCTGTCATACTGCTGTAGTAACCCTGTCATACTGCTGTAGTAACCCTGTCACACTGCTGTAGTAACCCTGTCATACTGCTGTAGTAACCCTGTCATACTGCTGTAGTAACCCTGTCATACTGCTGTAGTAACCCTGTCATACTGCTGTAGTAACCCTGTCATACTGCTGTAGTAACCCTGTCATACTGCTGTAGTAACCCTGTCACACTGCTGTAGTAACCCTGTCATACTGCTGTCGTAACCCTGTCATACATTTACATTTACATTTAAGTCATTTAGCAGACGCTCTTATCCAGAGCGACTTACAAATTGGTGCATTCACCTTATGACATCCAGTGGAACAGCCACTTTACAATAGTGCATCTAAATCTTTTAAGGGGGGTGAGAAGGATTACTTTATCCTATCCTAGGTATTCCTTAAAGAGGTGGGGTTTCAGGTGTCTCCGGAAGGTGGTGATTGACTCCGCTGTCCTGGCGTCGTGAGGGAGTTTGTTCCACCATTGGGAGCCAGAGCAGCGAACAGTTTTGACTGGGCTGAGCGGGAACTGTACTTCCTCAGTGGTAGGGAGGCGAGCAGGCCAGAGGTGGATGAACGCAGTGCCCTTGTTTGGGTGTAGGGCCTGATCAGAGCCTGGAGGTACTGAGGTGCCGTTCCCCTCACAGCTCCGTAGGCAAGCACCATGGTCTTGTAGCGGATGCGAGCTTCAACTGGAAGTCAGTGGAGAGAGCGGAGGAGCGGGTGACGTGAGAGAACTTGGGAAGGTTGAACACTAGACGGGCTGCGGCGTTCTGGATGAGTTGTAGGGGTTTAATGGCACAGGCAGGAGCCCAGCCAACAGCGAGTTGCAGTAATCCAGACGGGGAGATGACAAGTGCCTGGATTAGGACCTGCGCCGCAGCTTCCTGTGTGAGGCAGGGTCGTACTCTGCGGATGTTGTAGAGCATGAACCTACAGGAACGGGCCACCGCCTTGATGTTAGTTGAGAACGACAGGGTGTTGTCCAGGATCACGCCAAGGTTCTTAGCGCTCTGGGAGGAGGACACAATGGAGTTGTCATCCGTGATGGCGAGATCATGGAACGGGCAGTCCTTCCCCGGGAGGAAGAGCAGCTCCGTCTTGCCGAAGTTCAGCTTGAGGTGGTGATCCGTCATCCACACTGATATGTCTGCCAGACATGCAGAGATGCGATTCGCCACCTGGTCATCAGAAGGGGGAAAGGAGAAGATTAGTTGTGTGTCGTCTGCATAGCAATGATAGGAGAGACCATGTGAGGTTATGACAGAGCCAAGTGACTTGGTGTATAGCGAGAATAGGAGAGGGCCTAGAACAGTTATACTGCTGTAGTAACCCTGTCATACTGCTGTAGTAACCCTGTCACACTGCTGTAGTAACCCTGTCATACTGCTGTAGTAACCCTGTCATACTGCTGTAGTAACCCTGTCATACTGCTGTAGTAACCCTGTCATACTGCTGTAGTAACCCTGTCATACTGCTGTAGTAACCCTGTCATACTGCTGTAGTAACCTTGTCACACTGCTGTAGTAACCCTGTCACACTGCTGTAGTAACCCTGTCACACTGCTGTAGTAACCCTGTCATACTGCTGTAGTAACCCTGTCATACTGCTGTAGTAACCCTGTCATACTGCTGTAGTAACCCTGTCATACTGCTGTAGTAACCCTGTCATACTGCTGTAGTAACCCTGTCATACTGCTGTAGTAACCCTGTCCCCTACAATCACACACAGTTATACTGCTGTAGTAACCCTGTCCTCTCTCTCTCTTGTGTGCGTGTGTGTGCGTGTGTGCGTGTGTGTGCGTGTGTGTGTGTGTGCGTGTGTGTGTGTGTGTGTGTGCGTGTGTGTGTGTGTGTGTGTGTGTGTGTGTGTGTGTGTGTGTGTGTGTGTGTGTGTGTGTGTGTGTGTGTGTGTGTGTGTGTGTGTGTGTGTGTGTGCGTGTGTGTCAGTGCTTGGTGGAGGCGGTGCGTATCCTGGACGGTGTGTGTGTGGAGGACGCAGGGTGTGTGTATCGTGCGTTCCCGTGTGTTAAGTCACTGTTCGGCCGTCTGAACTCTGACCTGTCCTGCAGCAGAGTCCTCCTGCCCATCGCTCAGTTCTACCTGAACCACGGTGAGGAGGTGTGTGTGTGCACGTGTGGAGGATAGAGCTCGTGTGTACTTACTGTGTGTGTGTGTGTGTGTGTGTGTGTGTAGGGGAGACTGCAGCGGTGGACAGTGAGTGTGTGTGGAGGTGTGTGTTTGGTGTTCTCCCAGCAGAGTGTTTCAACTTTGACCCCTATCTGGCCCACGAGACGCTGTCCTTCATCAGAGCCAATCAGCTGCAGCTCCACTCCTCTGTACCACTGTACACACTACTTCCCTAGCCTGCTCAAGGTAACACACACTACTTCCCTAGCCTGCTCAAGGTAACACACACTACTTCCCTAGCCTGCTCAAGGTAACACACTACTTCCCTAGCCTGCTCAAGGTAACACACACTACTTCCCTAGCCTGCTCAAGGTAACACACACTACTTCCCTAGCCTGCTCAAGGTAACACACACTACTTCCCTAGCCTGCTCAAGGTAACACACACTACTTCCTAGCCTGCTCAAGGTAACACACACTACTTCCCTAGCCTGCTCAAGGTAACACACACTACTTCCCTAGCCTGCTCAAGGTAACACACACTACTTCCCTAGCCTGCTCAAGGTAACACACACTACTTCCCTAGCCTGCTCAAGGTAACACACACTACTTCCCTAGCCTGCTCAAGGTAACACACACTACTTCCCTAGCCTGCTCAAGGTAACACACACTACTTCCCTAGCCTGCTCAAGGTAACACACACTACTTCCCTAGCCTGCTCAAGGTAACACACACTACTTCCCTAGCCTGCTCAAGGTAACACACACTACTTCCCTAGCCTGCTCAGGGTAACACACTACTTCCCTAGCCTGGGACAGTCCAGGCCAGGTATCTGACTATGTGATGTGTTGTAGTTCCTAGCGTGGGACAGTCCAGGCCAGGTATCTGACTATGTGTGTATGTGACAAATAAAATTTGATTTG
>NW_025745360.1:539921-605523 GCF_021184085.1 Oncorhynchus gorbuscha | reverse complement strand
GAAAGTCAATGTGGAGGCTATATACAGGGTATTACGGTACAGAGTCAATGTGGAGGCTATATACAGGGTATTACGGTACAGAGTCAATGTGGAGGCTATATACAGGGTATTACGGTACAGAGTCAATGTGGAGGCTATATACAGGGTATTACGGTACAGAGTCAATGTGGAGGCTATATACAGGGTATTACGGTACAGAGTCAATGTGGAGGCTATATACAGGGTATTACGGTACAGAGTCAATGTGGAGGCTATATACAGGGTGTTACGGTACAGAGTCAATGTGGAGGCTATATACAGGGTATTACGGTACAGAGTCAATGTGGAGGCTATATACAGGGTATTACGGTACAGAGTCAATGTGGAGGCTATATACAGGGTATTATGGTACAGAGTCAATGTGGAGGCTATATACAGAGGTATTACGGTACAGAGTCAATGTGGAGGCTATATACAGGGTATTACGGTACAGAGTCAATGTGGAGGCTATATACAGGGTGTTACGGTACAGAGTCAATGTGGAGGCTATATACAGGGTGTTACGGTACAGAGTCAATGTGGAGGCTATATACAGGGTGTTACGGTACAGAGTCAATGTGGAGGCTATATACAGGGTATTACGGTACAGAGTCAATGTGGAGGCTATATACAGGGTGTTACGGTACAGAGTCAATGTGGAGGCTATATACAGGGTGTTGTGGTACAGAGTCAATGTGGAGGCTATATACAGGGTATTACGGTACAGAGTCAATGTGGAGGCTATATACAGGGGGTTACGGTACAGAGTCAATGTGGAGGCTATATACAGGGGGTACTAGTACAGAGTCAATGTGGAGGCTATATACAGGGTATTACGGTACAGAGTCAATGTGGAGGCTATATACAGGGGGTTACGGTACAGAGTCAAAGTGGAGGCTATATACAGGGGGTACTAGTACAGAGTCAATGTGGAGGCTATATACAGGGTGTTACGGTACAGAGTCAATGTGGGGTCTATGCGGGGGCACCGGTTAGTCGAGGTAATTGAGGTAATATGTACATGTATTTAGAGTTAAAGTGACTATGCATAGATAATAAACAGAGAAAATGGGGGGTGGCCATTTGATTAGCTGCTCAGGAGTCTTACGGCTTGTGGGGGTAGAAGCTGTTAAGAAGCCTGTTGGACCCATACTTGGTGCTTCTTTCTGCTACCGCTTGCCGTGCGGTAGCAGAGAGAACAGTCAATGACTAGGGTGGCTGGAGTCTGAAAAGATTTGGCACGGGTCCTCAGATCCTCATAAAGCTCTACAGCTGCACCATCGAGAGCATCCTGAAGGGTTGCATCACCGCCTGGTATGGCAGCTGCTCGTCCTCCGACCACCAGGCACTACAGAGGGTAATGCATACGGCATCACTGGGGCCAAACTTCTTGCCATCCAGGACCTCTATACCAGGCGGTGTCAGAGGAAGGCCCTATAGAGGGTAATGCGTACGGCCCAGTACATCACTGGGGCCAAGCTTCCTGCCATCCAGGACCTCTATACCAGGCGGTGTCAGAGGAAGGCCCTATAGAGGGTAATGTGTACAGCCCAGTACATCACTGGGGCCAAGCTTCCTGCCATCCAGGACCTCTATACCAGGCGGTGTCAGAGGAAGGCCCTGTAGAGGGTAATGCGTACGGCCCAGTACATCACTGGGGCCAAGCTTCCTGCCATCCAGGACCTCTATACCAGGCGGTGTCAGAGGAAGGCCCTATAGAGGGTAATGTGTACGGCCCAGTACATCACTGGGGCCAAGCTTCCTGCCATCCAGGACCTCTATACCAGGCGGTGTCAGAGGAAGGCCCTATAGAGGGTAATGCGTACGGCCCAGTACATCACTGGGGCCGAGCTTCCTGCCATCCAGGCAGTGTCAGAGGAAGGCCGTAAAATTTGCCAAAGTCTCCTGAGGGGGAATAGGCGTTTCGTGCCCTCTTCACGACTGTCTTGGTGTGTTTGGACCATGTTAGTTTGTTGGTGATGTGGACACCAAGGAACTTGAAGCTCTCGACCTGCTCCACTACAGACCCGTCGATGACAATGGGATCGTGCTCAGTCTTCCTTTCCTGTAGTCCACAATCATCTTCTTTGTCTCGATCACTCTGAGGGAGACGTTGTTATCCTGACACCACACTGCCAGGTCTCTGACCTCCCTATAGGCTGTCTCGTCTTTGATCAGGCCTACCACTGTCGTGTCGTCGGCAAACTTAATGATGGTGTTGGAGTCGTGCCTGGCCGTGCAATCATGAGTGAACATGAGGGGACTGAGCACGCACCCCTGACCCACCCTTACCAGAATCCAGTTGCAGAGGGAGGTGTTAAGTCCCATGGTCCTTAGCTTAATGATGAGCTTTGAGGGCACTACGGTGTTGAACGCTGAGCTGTAGTAAATGAATAGCATTCTCACTTAGGTGTTCCTTTTGTCCAGGTGGGAAAGGGCAGTGTGGTGTGCAATAGAGATTGCATCATCTGTGGATCTGTTAGGGCGGTATGCAAATTGGAGTGGGTTTAGAATTTCTGGTATAATGGTGTTGAAGTGAGCCATGGCAGACCAGCCAGGTCTGCCTTCGGTGGTCTTTCTCAATAGCAAGGCTACGCTCGCTGAGTCTGTACATAGCCTTGTAGAGGTGGCCCTGGTTGTCAAGGCTGTTCGAGTCCAGGATGGAGTGATGGGCCAGGTAGACATTAGGTTTTGAGGCACAGTCTCGCAAAATGCTTGTATTCGCCCGCTGTATGGTGGCAGGGTGAATGACCTTTCTGTAGCACAGCACCCTATTCAACTCCCTATTCAGCACCCTATTCAACTCCCTATTCAGCACCCTAATCAACTCCCTATTCAGCACCCTAATCAACTCCCTATTCAGCTCCCTATTCAGCACCCTATTCAGCACCCTATTCAGCATCCTATTCAGCTCCCTATTCAGCTCCCTATTCAGCTCCCTATTCAACTATGGGCCATGGTCAAAAGTAGTGAACTTTTATAGGGAACAGAGACGTTGGGAAATAGAGTGCTATTTGGAATACAGACAACGTGAACACAACAAGGTTGGAATCTTTCCTCTCATTTCTTCTGTCTGTCTCTGTCTGACTGCATTCTAGAACATTTCTTCTGTCTGTCTCTGTCTGACTGCATTCTAGAACATTTCTTCTGTCTGACTGCATTCTAGAACATTTCTTCTGTCTGTCTATGTCTGACTCCATTCTAGAACATTTCTTCTGTCTAACTTCATTCTAGAACATTTCTTCTGTCTGACTGCATTCTAGAACATTTCCTCTGTCTGACTTCATTCTAGAACATTTCTTCTGTCTGACTGCATTCAAGAACATTTCTTCTATCTGACTGCATTCTAGAACATTTCTTCTGTCTGTCTCTGTCTGACTCCATTCTAGAACATTTCTTCTGTCTAACTTCATTCTAGAACATTTCTTCTGTCTGACTGCATTCTAGAACATTTCCTCTGTCTGACTTCATTCTAGAACATTTTTTCTGTCGGACTTCATTCTAGAACATGTATTCTGTGTGACTGCATTCTAGAACATGTATTCTGTGTGACTGCATTCTAGAACATGTATTCTGTCTGACTGCATTCTAGAACATTTCCTCTGTCTGACTTCATTCTAGAACATGTATTCTGTGTGACTTCATTCTAGAACATGTATTCTGTGTGACTTCATCCTAGAACATTTCTTCTGTCTGACTTCATTCTAGAACATTTCTTCTGTCTGACTGCATTCTAGAACATTTCTTCTGTCTGTCTATGTCTGACTCCATTCTAGAACATTTCTTCTGTCTAACTTCATTCTAGAACATTTCTTCTGTCTGACTTCATCCTAGAACATTTCTTCTGTCTGTCTCTGTCTGACTCCATTCTAGAACATTTCTTCTGTCTGACTGCATTCTAGAACATTTCCTCTGTCTGACTTCATTCTAGAACATTTTTTCTGTCGGACTTCATTCTAGAACATGTATTCTGTCTGACTGCATTCTAGAACATTTCCTCTGTCTGACTTCATTCTAGAACATGTATTCTGTGTGACTTCATTCTAGAACATGTATTCTGTGTGACTTCATCCTAGAACATTTCTTCTGTCTGACTTCATCCTAGAACATTTCTTCTGTCTGACTTCATCCTAGAACATTTTTTCTGTCGGACTTCATTCTAGAACATGTATTCTGTGTGACTGCATTCTAGAACATTTCTTCTGTCTGACTTCATCCTAGAACAGCTCTTTTTTCTGTCGGACTTCATTCTAGAACATTTTTTCTGTCGGACTTCATTCTAGAACATGTATTCTGTGTGACTGCATTCTAGAACATTTCTTCTGTCGGACTTCATTCTAGAACATGTATTCTGTGTGACTGCATTCTAGAACATTTCTTCTGTCTGACTTCATTCTAGAACATGTATTCTGTGTGACTTCATTCTAGAACATTTCTTCTGTCTGACTTCATTCTAGAACATGTATTTTTTATTTTATTTTATTTAACTAGGCAAGTCAGTTAAGAACAAATTCTTATTTTCAATGACGGCCTAGGAACAGTGGGCAGAACGACAGATTTGTACCTTGTCAGCTCGGGATTTGAACTTGCAACCTTTGGTTACTAGTCCAACGCTCTAACCACTAGGCTACCCTGCCGCCCATTCTGTCTGACTGCATTCTAGAACATGTATTCTGTCTGGGACATTTTCATTTCACATCACATCTGTGAAGACTCTGTATATAGACTTTTTGTTTTCTTTTGTTCTACTGTATTATTGACTGTATGTTTTGTTTATTCCATGTGTAACTCTGTGTTGTTGTTTGTGTCGAATTGCTACGCTTTATGTTGACCAGGTCGCAGTTGCAAATGAGAACTTGTTCTCAACTAGCCTACCTGGTTAAATAAAGGTGAAAGAAATAAATAAAAATAAAAAGACTCTAGACATGGACATAACATGGCTTTGGGATTTTTACAGTAGAAAGACACACCTGTGATAATGCACACAGGAATATTTAAGGACACACAAGCCTATTTAAAGGCACACGGGCCTATTTAAAACACACTGGCATATTTAAAGACATTTGCTGCAATTTACAGTGTTACTATGGCTTGACAACAGAGTGTAAGGTTAAAGATGTACACAACAGTAGCCTCTTTGTTTGTTCCAAGACAGAGTGAACCTTTATGTTGTCCTAGCAACTGTTGACACAGAACTCACTCACAGGCTACTTCTCAAATGGAATCCTATTCCCTATACAGTGTACTACTTTTGACCAGGGTCCATAGGGGCCCACAGGAATCTAGTCAACACTAGTGCACTACTTTTGACCAGGGTCCATAGGGGCCCACAGGAATCTAGTCAACACTAGTGCACTACTTTTGACCAGGGTCCATAGGGGCCCACAGGAATCTAGTCAACACTAGTGCACTACTTTTGACCAGGGTTCATAGGGGCCCAGGAATCTAGTCAACACTAGTGCACTACTTTTGACCAGGGTCCATAGGGGCCCACAGGAATCTAGTCAACACTAGTGCACTACTTTTGACCAGGGTCCATAGGGGCCCACAGGAATCTAGTCAACACTAGTGCACTACTTTTGACCAGGGTCCATAGGGGCCCACAGGAATCTAGTCAACACTAGTGCACTACTTTTGACCAGGGTCCATAGGGGCCCACAGGAATCTAGTCAACACTAGTGCACTATAGGGAAAAGGGGGGCCATTTGGGACACTGACTCAGATTGGAGTTTGTTGCTACAGCCAAGAAGAAGCTGTGTTGTGGTTTTATAAGAAGCTGTGTTGTGGATTCAGAAGAAACTGCGTTGTGGTTTCAGAAGAAGATGTGTTGTGGTTTCAGAAGAAGATGTGTTGTGGTTTCAGAAGAAGATGTGTTGTGGTTTCAGAAGAAGATGTGTTGTGGTTTCAGAAGCTGTGTTGTGGTTTCAGAAGCTGTGTTGTGGTTTCAGAAGCTGTGTTGTGGTTTCAGAAGCTGTGTTGTGGTTTCAGAAGCTGTGTTGTGGTTTCAGAAGCTGGTTTCAGAAGCTGTGTTGTGGTTTCAGAAGCTGTGTTGTGGTTTCAGAAGAAGCTGTGTTGTGGTTTCAGAAGAAGCTGCGTTGTGGTTTCAGAAGCTGCGTTGTGGTTTCAGAAGAAGATGTGTTGTGGATTCAGAAGAAGCTGCGTTGTGGTTTCAGAAGAAGCTGCGTTGTGGTTTCAGAAGAAGCTGTGTTGTGGATTCAGAAGCTGTTTTGTGGATTTAGAAGAAGCTGTGTTGTGGTTTCAGAAACTGTGTTGTGGTTTCAGAAGCTGTGTTGTGGTTTCAGAAGCTGTGTTGTGGTTTCAGAAGCTGTGTTGTGGTTTCAGAAGCTGTGTTGTGGTTTCAGAAGCTGTGTTGTGGTTTCAGAAGCTGTGTTGTGGTTTCAGAAGAAGCTGTGTTGTGGATTCAGAAGAAGCTGTGTTGTGGATTCAGAAGAAGCTGTGTTGTGGATTCAGAAGAAGCTGTGTTGTGGATTCAGAAGAAGCTGCGTTGTGGATTCAGAAGAAGCTGCGTTGTGGATTCAGAAGAAGCTGCGTTGTGGATTCAGAAGAAGCTGCGTTGTGGTTTCAGAAGCTGTTTTGTGGATTTAGAAGAAGCTGTGTTGTGGTTTCAGAAGCTGTGTTGTGGTTTCAGAAGAAGCTGCGTTGTGGTTTCAGAAGAAGCTGCGTTGTGGTTTCAGAAGAAGCTGCGTTGTGGTTTCAGAAGAAGCTGCGTTGTGGTTTCAGAAGAAGCTGCGTTGTGGTTTCAGAAGAAGCTGCGTTGTGGATTCAGAAGCTGTTTTGTGGATTTAGAAGAAGCTGTGTTGTGGATTCAGAAGAAGCTGTGTTGTGGATTCAGAAGAAGCTGTGTTGTGGATTCAGAAGAAGCTGTGTTGTGGATTCAGAAGCTGTGTTGTGAATTCAGAAGCTGTGTTGTGGTTTCAGAAGCTGTGTTGTGGTTTCAGAAGCTGTGTTGTGGTTTCAGAAGCTGTGTTGTGGTTTCAGAAGCTGTGTTGTGGTTTCAGAAGCTGTGTTGTGGATTCATAAGAAGCTGTTTTGTGGATTCAGAAGAAGCTGTGTTGTGGATTCAGAAGAAGCTGTGTTGTGGATTCAGAAGAAGCTGTGTTGTGGATTCAGAAGAAGCTGTGTTGTGGATTCAGAAGAAGCTGTGTTGTGGATTCAGAAGAAGCTGTGTTGTGGTTTCAGAAGAAGCTGTGTTGTGGTTTCAGAAGCTGTGTTGTGGTTTCAGAAGCTGTTTTGTGGTTTCAGAAGCTGTGTTGTGGTTTCAGAAGCTGTGTTGTGGTTTCAGAAGCTGTGTTGTGGATTCATAAGAAGCTGTTTTGTGGATTCAGAAGAAGCTGTGTTGTGGATTCATAAGAAGCTGTTTGTGGATTCAGAAGAAGCTGTGTTGTGGATTCAGAAGAAGCTGTGGATTCAGAAGAAGCTGTGTTGTGGATTCAGAAGAAGCTGTGTTGTGGATTCAGAAGAAGCTGTGTTGTGGTTTCAGAAGAAGCTGTGTTGTGGTTTCAGAAGAAGCTGTGTTGTGGTTTCAGAAGCTGTGTTGTGGTTTCAGAAGCTGTGTTGTGGTTTCAGAAGCTGTGTTGTGGTTTCAGAAGCTGTGTTGTGGTTTTGGTTAAGAAGCTGTGTTGTGGTTTCATAAGAAGCTGTGTTGTGGTTTCATAAGAAGCTGTGTTGTGGTTTCATAAGAAGCTGTGTTGTGGTTTCATAAGAAGCTGTGTTGTGGTTTCATAAGAAGCTGTGTTGTGGTTTCATAAGAAGCTGTGTTGTGGTTTCATAGAAGCTGTGTTGTGGTTTCATAAGAAGCTGTGTTGTGGTTTCATAAGAAGCTGTGTTGTGGTTTCATAAGAAGCTGTGTTGTGGATTCAGAAGAAGCTGTGTTGTGGATTCAGAAGAAGCTGTGTTGTGGATTCAGAAGAAGCTGTGTTGTGGATTCAGAAGAAGCTGTGTTGTGGATTCAGAAGAAGCTGTGTTGTGGATTCAGAAGAAGCTGTGTTGTGGATTCAGAAGAAGCTGTGTTGTGGATTCAGAAGAAGCTGTGTTGTGGATTCAGAAGAAGCTGTGTTGTGGATTCAGAAGAAGCTGTGTTGTGGATTCAGAAGAAGCTGTGTTGTGGATTCAGAAGAAGCTGTGTTGTGGATTCAGAAGAAGCTGTGTTGTGGATTCAGAAGAAGCTGTGTTGTGGTTCAGAAGAAGCTGTGTTGTGGTTTCAGAAGAAGCTGTGTTGTGGTTTCAGAAGAAGCTGTGTTGTGGTTTCAGAAGAAGCTGTGTTGTGGTTTCATAAGAAGCTGTGTTGTGGTTTCATAAGAAGCTGTGTTGTGGTTTCATAAGAAGCTGTGTTGTGGTTTCATAAGAAGCTGTGTTGTGGTTTCATAAGAAGCTGTGTTGTGGTTTCAGAAGAAGCTGTGTTGTGGTTTCATAAGAAGCTGTGTTGTGGTTTCATAAGAAGCTGTGTTGTGGTTTATAAGAAGCTGTGTTGTGGTTTTATAAGAAGCTGTGTTGTGGTTTCATAAGAAGCTGTGTTGTGGTTTCAGAAGCTGTGTTGTGGTTTCATAAGAAGCTGTGTTGTGGTTTTATAAGAAGCTGTGTTGTGGATTCAGAAGAAGCTGTGTTGTGGATTCAGAAGAAGCTGTGTTGTGGATTCAGAAGAAGCTGTGTTGTGGATTCAGAAGAAGCTGTGTTGTGGATTCAGAAGAAGCTGTGTTGTGGATTCAGAAGAAGCTGTGTTGTGGATTCAGAAGAAGCTGTGTTGTGGATTCAGAAGAAGCTGTGTTGTGGATTCAGAAGAAGCTGTGTTGTGGATTCAGAAGAAGCTGTGTTGTGGATTCAGAAGAAGCTGTGTTGTGGATTCAGAAGCTGTGTTGTGGATTCAGAAGCTGTGTTGTGGATTCAGAAGAAGCTGTGTTGTGGTTTCAGAAGAAGCTGTGTTGTGGTTTCAGAAGAAGCTGCGTTGTGGTTTCAGAAGAAGCTGCGTTGTGGTTTCAGAAGCTGTGTTGTGGTTTCAGAAGAAGATGTGTTGTGGATTCAGAAGAAGCTGCGTTGTGGTTTCAGAAGAAGCTGCGTTGTGGTTTCAGAAGAAGCTGCGTTGTGGATTCAGAAGCTGTTTTGTGGATTTAGAAGAAGCTGTGTTGTGGTTTCAGAAACTGTTGTGGTTTCAGAAGCTGTGTTGTGGTTTCAGAAGCTGTGTTGTGGTTTCAGAAGCTGTGTTGTGGTTTCAGAAGAAGCTGTGTTGTGGATTCAGAAGAAGCTGTGTTGTGGATTCAGAAGAAGCTGTGTTGTGGATTCAGAAGAAGCTGTGTTGTGGTTTCAGAAGCTGTGTTGTGGTTTCAGAAGCTGTGTTGTGGTTTCAGAAGCTGTGTTGTGGTTTCAGAAGCTGTGTTGTGGTTTCAGAAGCTGTGTTGTGGATTCAGAAGAAGCTGTTTTGTGGATTCAGAAGAAGCTGTTTTGTGGATTCAGAAGAAGCTGTGTTGTGGATTCAGAAGAAGCTGTGTTGTGGATTCAGAAGAAGCTGTGTTGTGGATTCAGAAGAAGCTGTGTTGTGGATTCAGAAGAAGCTGTGTTGTGGATTCAGAAGAAGCTGTGTTGTGGATTCAGAAGAAGCTGTGTTGTGGATTCAGAAGCTGTGTTGTGGTTTCAGAAGCTGTGTTGTGGTTTCAGAAGCTGTGTTGTGGTTTCAGAAGCTGTGTTGTGGTTTCAGAAGCTGTGTTGTGGTTTCATAAGAAGCTGTGTTGTGGTTTCATAAGAAGCTGTGTTGTGGTTTCATAAGAAGCTGTGTTGTGGTTTCATAAGAAGCTGTGTTGTGGTTTCATAAGAAGCTGTGTTGTGGTTTCATAAGAAGCTGTGTTGTGGTTTCATAAGAAGCTGTGTTGTGGTTTCATAAGAAGCTGTGTTGTGGTTTCAGAAGAAGCTGTGTTGTGGTTTCAGAAGAAGCTGTGTTGTGGATTCAGAAGAAGCTGTGTTGTGGATTCAGAAGAAGCTGTGTTGTGGATTCAGAAGAAGCTGTGTTGTGGATTCAGAAGAAGCTGTGTTGTGGATTCAGAAGAAGCTGTGTTGTGGATTCAGAAGAAGCTGTGTTGTGGATTCAGAAGAAGCTGTGTTGTGGATTCAGAAGAAGCTGTGTTGTGGATTCAGAAGAAGCTGTGTTGTGGATTCAGAAGAAGCTGTGTTGTGGATTCAGAAGAAGCTGTGTTGTGGATTCAGAAGAAGCTGTGTTGTGGATTCAGAAGAAGCTGTGTTGTGGATTCAGAAGAAGCTGTGTTGTGGATTCAGAAGAAGCTGTGTTGTGGATTCAGAAGAAGCTGTGTTGTGGATTCAGAAGAAGCTGTGTTGTGGATTCAGAAGAAGCTGTGTTGTGGATTCAGAAGAAGCTGTGTTGTGGATTCAGAAGAAGCTGTGTTGTGGATTCAGAAGAAGCTGTGTTGTGGATTCAGAAGAAGCTGTGTTGTGGATTCAGAAGAAGCTGTGTTGTGGTTTCAGAAGCTGTGTTGTGGTTTCAGAAGCTGTGTTGTGGTTTCAGAAGCTGTGTTGTGGTTTCAGAAGCTGTGTTGTGGTTTCAGAAGCTGTGTTGTGGTTTCAGAAGCTGTGTTGTGGTTTCAGAAGCTGTGTTGTGGTTTCAGAAGCTGTGTTGTGGTTTCATAAGAAGCTGTGTTGTGGTTTCATAAGAAGCTGTGTTGTGGTTTCATAAGAAGCTGTGTTGTGGTTTCATAAGAAGCTGTGTTGTGGTTTCATAAGAAGCTGTGTTGTGGTTTCATAAGAAGCTGTGTTGTGGTTTCATAAGAAGCTGTGTTGTGGTTTCATAAGAAGCTGTGTTGTGGTTTCATAAGAAGCTGTGTTGTGGTTTCATAAGAAGCTGTGTTGTGGTTTCATAAGAAGCTGTGTTGTGGTTTTATAAGAAGCTGTGTTGTGGTTTTAGAAGAAGCTGTGTTGTGGATTCAGAAGAAGCTGTGTTGTGGATTCAGAAGAAGCTGTGTTGTGGATTCAGAAGAAGCTGTGTTGTGGATTCAGAAGAAGCTGTGTTGTGGATTCAGAAGAAGCTGTGTTGTGGATTCAGAAGAAGCTGTGTTGTGGATTCAGAAGAAGCTGTGTTGTGGATTCAGAAGAAGCTGTGTTGTGGATTCAGAAGAAGCTGTGTTGTGGATTCAGAAGAAGCTGTGTTGTGGATTCAGAAGAAGCTGTGTTGTGGATTCAGAAGAAGCTGTGTTGTGGATTCAGAAGAAGCTGTGTTGTGGATTCAGAAGAAGCTGTGTTGTGGATTCAGAAGAAGCTGTGTTGTGGATTCAGAAGAAGCTGTGTTGTGGATTCAGAAGCTGTGTTGTGGATTCAGAAGAAGCTGTGTTGTGGATTCAGAAGAAGCTGTGTGTTGTGGTTTCAGAAGCTGTGTGTTGTGGTTTCAGAAGCTGTGTGTTGTGGTTTCAGAAGCTGTGTGTTGTGGATTCAGAAGAAGCTGTGTTGTGGATTCAGAAGAAGCTGTGTTGTGGATTCAGAAGAAGCTGTGTTGTGGATTCAGAAGAAGCTGTGTTGTGGATTCAGAAGAAGCTGTGTTGTGGATTCAGAAGAAGCTGTGTTGTGGATTCAGAAGAAGATGTGTTGTGGATTCAGAAGAAGATGTGTTGTGGATTCAGAAGAAGATGTGTTGTGGATTCAGAAGAAGATGTGTTGTGGATTCAGAAGAAGCTGCGTTGTGGTTTCAGAAGAAGCTGCGTTGTGGTTTCAGAAGAAGCTGTGTTGTGGATTCAGAAGCAGCTGTGTTGTGGATTTAGAAGAAGCTGTGTTGTGGTTTCAGAAACTGTGTTGTGGTTTCAGAAGCTGTGTTGTGGTTTCAGAAGCTGTGTTGTGGTTTCAGAAGCTGTGTTGTGGTTTCAGAAGCTGTGTTGTGGATTCAGAAGAAGCTGTGTTGTGGATTCAGAAGAAGCTGTGTTGTGGATTCAGAAGAAGCTGTGTTGTGGATTCAGAAGAAGCTGCGTTGTGGATTCAGAAGAAGCTGTGTTGTGGATTCAGAAGAAGCTGTGTTGTGGATTCAGAAGAAGCTGTGTTGTGGATTCAGAAGAAGCTGTGTGTTGTGGTTTCAGAAGAAGCTGTGTTGTGGATTCAGAAGAAGCTGTGTTGTGGATTCAGAAGAAGCTGTGTTGTGGTTTCAGAAACTGTGTTGTGGTTTCAGAAGCTGTGTTGTGGTTTCAGAAGCTGTGTTGTGGTTTCAGAAGCTGTGTTGTGGTTTCAGAAGCTGTGTTGTGGTTTCAGAAGCTGTGTTGTGGTTTCAGAAGCTGTGTTGTGGTTTCAGAAGCTGTGTTGTGGTTTCAGAAGCTGTGTTGTGGTTTCAGAAGCTGTGTTGTGGATTCATAAGAAGCTGTTTTGTGGATTCAGAAGAAGCTGTGTTGTGGATTCAGAAGAAGCTGTGTTGTGGATTCAGAAGAAGCTGTGTTGTGGATTCAGAAGAAGCTGTGTTGTGGATTCAGAAGAAGCTGTGTTGTGGATTCAGAAGAAGCTGTGTTGTGGATTCAGAAGAAGCTGTGTTGTGGATTCAGAAGAAGCTGTGTTGTGGATTCAGAAGAAGCTGTGTTGTGGATTCAGAAGAAGCTGTGTTGTGGATTCAGAAGAAGCTGTGTTGTGGTTTCAGAAGAAGCTGTGTTGTGGTTTCAGAAGCTGTTTTGTGGTTTCAGAAGCTGTGTTGTGGTTTCAGAAGCTGTGTTGTGGTTTCAGAAGCTGTGTTGTGGTTTCAGAAGCTGTGTTGTGGTTTCATAAGAAGCTGTGTTGTGGTTTCATAAGAAGCTGTGTTGTGGTTTCATAAGAAGCTGTGTTGTGGTTTCATAAGAAGCTGTGTTGTGGTTTCATAAGAAGCTGTGTTGTGGTTTCATAAGAAGCTGTGTTGTGGTTTCATAAGAAGCTGTGTTGTGGTTTCATAAGAAGCTGTGTTGTGGTTTTCATAAGAAGCTGTGTTGTGGATTCAGAAGAAGCTGTGTTGTGGATTCAGAAGAAGCTGTGTTGTGGATTCAGAAGAAGCTGTGTTGTGGATTCAGAAGAAGCTGTGTTGTGGATTCAGAAGAAGCTGTGTTGTGGATTCAGAAGAAGCTGTGTTGTGGATTCAGAAGAAGCTGTGTTGTGGATTCAGAAGAAGCTGTGTTGTGGATTCAGAAGAAGCTGTGTTGTGGATTCAGAAGAAGCTGTGTTGTGGATTCAGAAGAAGCTGTGTTGTGGATTCAGAAGAAGCTGTGTTGTGGATTCAGAAGAAGCTGTGTTGTGGATTCAGAAGAAGCTGTGTTGTGGATTCAGAAGAAGCTGTGTTGTGGATTCAGAAGAAGCTGTGTTGTGGATTCAGAAGAAGCTGTGTTGTGGATTCAGAAGAAGCTGTGTTGTGGATTCAGAAGAAGCTGTGTGTTGTGGTTTCAGAAGCTGTGTGTTGTGGATTCAGAAGAAGCTGTGTTGTGGATTCAGAAGAAGCTGTGTTGTGGATTCAGAAGAAGCTGTGTTGTGGATTCAGAAGAAGCTGTGTTGTGGATTCAGAAGAAGCTGTGTTGTGGATTCAGAAGAAGCTGTGTTGTGGTTTCAGAAGCTGTGTTGTGGATTCAGAAGAAGATGTGTTGTGGATTCAGAAGAAGATGTGTTGTGGATTCAGAAGAAGATGTGTTGTGGATTCAGAAGAAGATGTGTTGTGGATTCAGAAGAAGATGTGTTGTGGATTCAGAAGAAGATGTGTTGTGGATTCAGAAGAAGATGTGTTGTGGATTCAGAAGAAGATGTGTTGTGGTTTCAGAAGAAGCTGTGTTGTGGATTCAGAAGAAGCTGTGTTGTGGATTCAGAAGAAGCTGTGTTGTGGATTCAGAAGAAGCTGTGTTGTGGATTCAGAAGAAGCTGTGTTGTGGATTCAGAAGAAGCTGTGTTGTGGATTCAGAAGAAGCTGTGTTGTGGATTCAGAAGAAGCTGTGTTGTGGATTCAGAAGAAGCTGTGTTGTG
The DNA here is from genome assembly GCF_021184085.1 of Oncorhynchus gorbuscha. Taxonomy (NCBI): domain Eukaryota; kingdom Metazoa; phylum Chordata; class Actinopteri; order Salmoniformes; family Salmonidae; genus Oncorhynchus; species Oncorhynchus gorbuscha. The sequence continues at coordinate 591,546 of NW_025745360.1, read as the reverse complement.
GATTCAGAAGAAGCTGTGTTGTGGATTCAGAAGAAGCTGTGTTGTGGTTTCAGAAGCTGTGTTGTGGTTTCAGAAGCTGTATTGTAGTTTCAGAAGAAGCTGTGTTGTGGTTTCAGGGTTTGGTGTACTGTAGGAGGGATTGGTGAGATGTGAAGAGGGAGTATTTGACTCGTCTCTTTCCAAAGAAAACGTTGTGAGCTGTGTCACTCTGAGGTGAGACGAGTCGTTGGGTGTTTAAGACCAAAGGGGATAAAGGCTTGTGAACAACTCAAGGTAAACACATTTTGAGACTTTGCTCCCTTCCCTCCCTCCCTCCCTCCCTCCCTCCCTCCCTCCCTCCCTCCCTCCCTCCCTCCCTCCCTCCCTCCCTCCCTCCCTCCCTCCCTCCCTCCCTCCCTCCCTATGTAAGGTAGTCTCCCTCCCCCTCCCTCCCTATGTAAGGTAGCTTACACGATATAAGGGATAATTCTTGAGAGCAAACGTCATGGTTACCTCATTGATCCCTACAGAGCAACTCCTCCGTGGTGTTCTCCTCTCCTCTCTCCGAACCTCACATAGGCAACAGACATGACTCACATGCTTTGTAGGCCTCTTTTCTTTGTAGTGGAGCAGATGGGAAGATGGCCTCTTTTCTTTGTAGTGGAGCAGACGGGAAGATGGCCTCTTTTCTTTGTAGTGGAGCAGACGGGAAGATGGCCTCTTTTCTTTGTAGTGGAGCAGACGGGAAGATGGCCTCTTTTCTTTGTAGTGGAGCAGACGGGAAGATGGCCTCTTTTCTTTGGAGTGGAGACGACAGGAAGATGGCCTCTTTTCTTTGTAGTGGAGCAAACGGGAAGATGGCCTCTTTTCTTTGGAGTGGAGACGACAGGAAGATGGCCTCTTTTCTTTGTAGTGGAGCAGACGGGAAGATGGCCTCTTTTCTTTGTAGTGGAGCAGACGGGAAGATGGCCTCTTTTCTTTGGAGTGGAGACGACAGGAAGATGGCCTCTTTTCTTTGTAGTGGAGCAGACGGGAAGAAGAGAGACAGAAGGCTGTCTCTGGGAAGACTGGTCTGTCTCCTGGACCAACAGAAGGCTGTCTCTAGGAAGACTGGTCTGTCTCCTGGACCAACAGAAGGGAGGAGGAGGAAGACTGGTCTGTCTCCTGGACCAACAGAAGGCTGTCTCTAGGAAGACTGGTCTGTCTCCTGGACCAACAGAAGGCTGTCTCTAGGAAGACTGGTCTGTCTCCTGGACCAACAGAAGGCTGTCTCTAGGAAGACTGGTCTGTCTCCTGTACCAACAGAAGGCTGTCTCTAGGAAGACTGGTCTGTCTCCTGGACCAACAGAAGGCTGTCTCCTGGACCAACAGAAGGCTGTCTCTAGGAAGACTGGTCTGTCTCCTGGACCAACAGAAGGCTGTCTCTAGGAAGACTGGTCTGTCTCCTGGACCAACAGAAGGGAGGAGGAGGAAGACTGGTCTGTCTCCTGGACCAACAGAAGGGAGGAGGAGGAAGACTGGTCTGTCTCCTGGACCAACAGAAGGCTGTCTCTAGGAAGACTGGTCTGTCTCCTGGACCAACAGAAGGCTGTCTCTAGGAAGACTGGTCTGTCTCCTGGACCAACAGAAGGCTGTCTCTAGGAAGACTGGTCTGTCTCCTGGACCAACAGAAGGCTGTCTCTAGGAAGACTGGTCTGTCTCCTGGACCAACAGAAGGGAGGAGGAGGAAGACTGGTCTGTCTCCTGGACCAACAGAAGGGAGGAGGAGGAAGACTGGTCTGTCTCCTGGACCAACAGAAGGCTGTCTCTAGGAAGACTGGTCTGTCTCCTGGACCAACAGAAGGAAGAGGAAGACTGGTCTGTCTCCTGGACCAACAGAAGGGAGGAGGAGGAAGACTGGTCTGTCTCCTGGACCAACAGAAGGCTGTCTCTAGGAAGACTGGTCTGTCTCCTGGACCCAACAGAAGGCTGTCTCTAGGAAGACTGGTCTGTCTCCTGGACCAACAGAAGGGAGGAGGAGGAAGACTGGTCTGTCTCCTGGACCAACAGAAGGGAGGAGGAGGAAGACTGGTCTGTCTCCTGGACCAACAGAAGGCTGTCTCTAGGAAGACTGGTCTGTCTCCTGGACCAACAGAAGGGAGGAGGAAGACTGGTCTGTCTCCTGGACCAACAGAAGGCTGTCTCTAGGAAGACTGGTCTGTCTCCTGGACCAACAGAAGGCTGTCTCTAGGAAGACTGGTCTGTCTCCTGGACCAACAGAAGGCTGTCTCTAGGAAGACTGGTCTGTCTCCTGGACCAACAGAAGGCTGTCTCTAGGAAGACTGGTCTGTCTCCTGGACCAACAGAAGGGAGGAGGAGGAAGACTGGTCTGTCTCCTGGACCAACAGAAGGGAGGAGGAGGAAGACTGGTCTGTCTCCTGGACCAACAGAAGGCTGTCTCTAGGAAGACTGGTCTGTCTCCTGGACCAACAGAAGGGAGGAGGAGGAAGACTGGTCTGTCTCCTGGACCAACAGAAGGCTGTCTCTAGGAAGACTGGTCTGTCTCCTGGACCAACAGAAGGGAGGAGGAAGACTGGTCTGTCTCCTGGACCAACAGAAGGCTGTCTCTAGGAAGACTGGTCTGTCTCCTGGACCAACAGAAGGCTATCTCTAGGAAGACTGGTCTGTCTCCTGGACCAACAGAAGGGAGGAGGAAGACTGGTCTGTCTCCTGGACCAACAGAAGGGAGGAGGAGGAAGACTGGTCTGTCTCCTGGACCAACAGAAGGCTGTCTGTAGGAAGACTGGTCTGTCTCCTGGACCAACAGAAGGGAGGAGGAGGAAGACTGGTCTGTCTCCTGGACCAACAGAAGGGAGGAGGAGGAAGACTGGTCTGTCTCCTGGACCAACAGAAGGCTGTCTGTAGGAAGACTGGTCTGTCTCCTGGACCAACAGAAGGGAGGAGGAGGAAGACTGGTCTGTCTCCTGGACCAACAGAAGGAGGAGGAGGAAGACTGGTCTGTCTCCTGGACCAACAGAAGGCTGTCTGTAGGAAGACTGGTCTGTCTCCTGGACCAACAGAAGGGAGGAGGAGGAAGACTGGTCTGTCTCCTGGACCAACAGAAGGGAGGAGGAGGAAGACTGGTCTGTCTCCTGGACCAACAGAAGGGAGGAGGAGGAAGACTGGTCTGTCTCCTGGACCAACAGAAGGGAGGAGGAGGAAGACTGGTCTGTCTCCTGGACCAACAGAAGGGAGGAGGAGGAAGACTGGTCTGTCTCCTGGACCAACAGAAGGGAGGAGGAGGAAGACTGGTCTGTCTCCTGGACCAACAGAAGGGAGGAGGAAGACTGGTCTGTCTCCTGTACCAACAGAAGGGAGGAGGAGGAAGACTGGTCTGTCTCCTGTACCAACAGAAGGGAGGAGGAAGACTGGTCTGTCTCCTGTACCAACAGAAGGGAGGAGGAGGAAGACTTCTGCATTATTTAATAACACCAGCCAGTAGCAAGTAGGGAGGGAGGGAGGGAGGGAGGGAGGGAGTGTGTGTGTGTGTGTGTGTGTGTGTGTGTGTGTGTGTGTGTGTGTGTGTGTGTGTGTGTGTGTGTGTGTGTGTGTGTGTGTGTGTGTGTGTGTGTGTGTGTGTGTGTGTGTTCTGAGCCGTCTTGTGCTGCAGGTCACCTCTCTATCTCTGCAGAGTAGATAGTTTATCAGGAATAAAATAAGGAAAAGAGATGATTGAATCCAAGGGTGAGTCATGCTCCACCTTATAAAGACTAATTTAGGAAAGGAGGAGAGGAGAGGAGAGGAGAGGGAGGGGAGGGGAGGGAGAGGAGAGGAGAGGAGAGGAGGGGAGGGAGGGGGGGGAGGGAGAGGGGAGGAGAGGAGAGGAGGGGAGGGGAGAGGAGAGGAGGGGGAGGAGAGGAGAGGAGAGGGAGAGGAGAGGAGAGGAGAGGAGAGGAGAGGAGAGGAGAGGAGAGGAGAGGAGGAGAGGAGAGGAGGGGGAGAGGAGAGGAGGAGGGAGAGGAGAGGAGGAGGAGAGGAGGAGAGAGAAGAGGAGGAGAGAGAGGAGAGGCGGAGAGGAGAGGAGGAGAGAAGAGAGGAGGAGAGAGAGAGGCGGAGGAGAGGAGGAGGAGAGGAGAGGAGGAGAGAGAGGAGGAGGAGAGGAGAGAGGAGGAGAGAGAGAGAGAGAGGAGGAGAGAAGAGAGGAGGAGAGAGAGGAGGAGAGAAGAGAGGAGGGAGAAGAGGCAGAGAGAAGAGGGGTTGACTTGGGGAATGAGGAAAATAAGTGCCTCATATATAATAAACTACGGTCTGCAGTCAAGGATGACGTCAGGGGGGGATAAACAGGCCATGCATTGTTTTAGCAACTAAACAACACCTTACTTACTTACTACATTATAACCACATTATAACAACATAACCACATTATAACTATACTATAACTACATTATAACCACATTATAACAACATAACCACATTATAACTATACTATAACCACATTATAACCACATTATAACTACATTATAACTACATTATAACCACACTATAACCATACTATAACTACATTATAACTACATTATAACTACATTATAACTACACTATAACTATACTATAACTACATTATAACTACATTATAACCATACTATAACTACATTATAACTACACTATAACTATACTATAACTATACTATAACTACATTATAACTACACTATAACTATACTATAACTATACTATAACTACATTATAACTACACTATATACACTATAACACTATAACTATACTATAACTACATTATAACTACATTATAACTATACTATAACTACATTATAACTATACTATAACTACATTATAACTACACTATAACTATACTATAACTACATTATAACTACACTATAACCACATTATAACCATATTATAACTACACTATAACTACACTATAACTACACTATAACTACACTATAACTACACTATAACTACACTATAACTACACTATAACTACACTATAACTACACTATAACCACATTATAACTATACTATAACTACACTATAACCACATTATAACTATACTATAACCACATTATAACTATACTATAACTACATTATAACTATATTATAACTACATTATAACTATACTAGAACTACACTATAACTACACTATAACTACACTATAACTACACTATAACTACACTATAACTACACTATAACTACACTATAACTGTACTATAACTACACTATAACTACACTATAACTACACTATAACTGTACTATAACTACACTATAACTACATTATAACTACACTATAACTGTACTATAACTACACTATAACTACATTATAACTACACTATAACTACATTATAACTACATTATAACTACATTATAACTATACTATAACCATACTATAACTATATTATAACTACATTATAACTATACTATAACTACATTATAACTACATTATAACTACATTATAACTACACTATAACTACATTATAACTACATATATAACTATAACACTATAACTACATTATAACTACACTATAACTACATTATAACTACATTATAACATACATTATAACTATACTATAACTACATTATAACTACATTATAACTACATTATAACCATACTATAACTATACTATAACTACATTATAACTACATTATAACTATATTATAACTATACTATAACTATATTATAACTACATTATAACTACATTTAACTATACTATAACTATACTATAACTACATTATAACTACATTATAACCATACTATAACTATACTATAACTACATTATAACTACATTATAACTACATTATAACCATATTATAACTATACTATAACTACATTATAACTACATTATAACTACACTATAACTATACTATAACTATACTATAACTACACTATAACTACACTATAACTACACTATAACTACACTATAACTATACTATAACTATACTATAACTATACTATAACTATACTATAACTATACTATAACTATACTATAACTATACTATAACTATACTATAACTATACTATAACTATAACTATCCTATAACTACACTATAACTATACTATAACTATACTATAACTACACTATAACTACACTATAACTATACTATAACTACATTATAACTATACTATAACTATAACTATATTATAACTACACTATAACATACTATAACTATACTATAAGTACATTATAACTATACTATAAAGTACATTATAACTACATTATAACTATACTATAACTACACTATAACTACACTATAACTACACTATAACTACACTATAACTACACTATAACTATACTATAGTACTATACTATAACTATACTATAACTACACTATAACTACACTATAACTACACTATAACTATACTATAACTATACTATAACTACACTATAACTATACTATAACTATACTATAACATTATACATTATAACTACATTATAACTACACTATAACTACACTATAACTACACTATAACTACACTATAACTACACTATAACTACACTATAACTACACTATAACTACACTATAACTACACTATAACTACACTATAACTACACTATAACTACACTATAACTACACTATAACTACACTATAACTACACTATAACTACACTATAACTACACTATAACTATACTATAACTATACTATAACTATACTATAACTATACTATAACTATACTATAACTATACTATAACTATACTATAACTATACTATAACTATACTATAACTACACTATAACTACACTATAACTACACTATAACTACATTATAACTACATTATAACTACATTATAACTACACTATAACTATACTATAACTATACTATAACTATACTATAACTATATTATAACTACACTATAACTACATTATAACTACATTATAACTACATTATAACTACATTATAACTATATTATAACTATACTATAACTATACTATAACTATACTATAACTATACTATAACTATACTATAACTATACTATAACTATACTATAACTATACTATAACTATACTATAACTATACTATAACTACATTATAACTACATTATAACCACATTATAACTATACTATAACTATACTATAACTACACTATAACTACATTATAACTACATTATAACCATATTGTAACTACATTATAACTACATTATAACTATAGCTGCACGTCCCTGATCACTCTGTTGTTGCAACAAAAACACTTTCTATCCAAAACGCAGGTGAACTGATTTAAAATGCAGGTGAACTGGTTTAAAACGCAGGTGAACTGGTTTAAAACGCAGGTGAACTGGTTTAAAACGCAGGTGAACTGGTTTAAAACGCAGGTGAACTGGTTTAAAACGCAGGTGAACTGGTTTAAAACGCAGGTGAACTGGTTTAAAACGCAGGTGAACTGGTTTAAAACGCAGGTGAACTGTTTTTTTTTGTGATCGTCTACGTTTTGGAAATGCAGATTTATGAACTCTCCTCCTCCAAAACTCTCGTTTTGGAAATGCAGATTTTTCGCGCCCTCCTATCCTGGCGCTCGGGGACAGTAGCCTACATCTGTGGACACCACTCCAGATACAGGGTTACCAGATGGTGGTGGTGGTACAGGGTTACTAGGTGGTGGTGGTACAGGGTTACTAGGTGGTGGTGGTACAGGGTTACTAGATGGTGGTGGTACAGGGTTACTAGATGGTGGTGGTGGTACAGGGTTACTAGATGGTGGTGGTACAGGGTTACTAGATGGTGGTGGTGGTACAGGGTTACTAGATGGTGGTGGTGGTACAGGGTTACTAGGTGGTGGTGGTACAGGGTTACTAGATGGTGGTGGTGGTACAGGGTTACTAGATGGTGGTGGTGGTACAGGGTTACTAGATGGTGGTGGTGGTACAGGGTTACTAGATGGTGGTGGTACAGGGTTACTAGATGGTGGTGGTACAGGGTTACTAGATGGTGGTGGTGGTACAGGGTTACTAGATGGTGGTGGTGGTACAGGGTTACTAGATGGTGGTGGTACAGGGTTACTAGATGGTGGTGGTACAGGGTTACTAGATGGTGGTGGTGGTACAGGGTTACTAGATGGTGGTGGTACAGGGTTACTAGATGGTGGTGGTACAGGGTTACTAGATGGTGGTGGTACAGGGTTACTAGATGGTGGTGGATAGATGGTGGTGGTACAGGGTTACTAGATGGTGGTGGTGGTACAGGGTTACTAGATGGTGGTGGTACAGGGTTACTAGATGGTGGTGGTGGTACAGGGTTACTAGATGGTGGTGGTGGTACAGGGTTACTAGATGGTGGTGGTGGTACAGGGTTACTAGATGGTGGTGGTACAGGGTTACTAGATGGTGGTGGTACAGGGTTACTAGATGGTGGTGGTACAGGGTTACTAGATGGTGGTGGTGGTACAGGGTCACTAGGTGGTGGTGGTACTGGGTTACTAGGTGGTGGTGGTACAGGGTTACTAGATGGTGGTGGTGGTACAGGGTTACTAGATGGTGGTGGTACAGGGTTACTAGATGGTGGTGGTACAGGGTTACTAGATGGTGGTGGTGGTACAGGGTTACTAGATGGTGGTGGTACAGGGTTACTAGATGGTGGTGGTGGTACAGGGTTACTAGGTGGTGGTGGTACAGGGTTACTAGGTGGTGGTGGTACAGGGTTACTCGGTGGTGGTGGTACAGGGTTACTAGGTGGTGGTGGTACAGGGTTACTAGATGGTGGTGGTACAGGGTTACTAGATGGTGGTGGTACAGGGTTACTAGGTGGTGGTGGTACAGGGTTACTAGATGGTGGTGGTACAGGGTTACTAGGTGGTGGTGGTACAGGGTTACTAGATGGTGGTGGTACAGGGTTACTAGGTGGTGGTGGTACAGGGTTACTAGGTGGTGGTACAGGGTTACTAGATGGTGGTGGTACAGGGTTACTAGATGGTGGTGGTACAGGGTTACTAGATGGTGGTGGTGGTACAGGGTTACTAGATGGTGGTGGTACAGGGTACTAGATGGTGGTGGTGGTACAGGGTTACTAGATGGTGGTGGTGGTACAGGGTTACTAGATGGTGGTGGTACAGGGTTACTAGATGGTGGTGGTGGTACAGGGTTACTAGATGGTGGTGGTGGTACAGGGTTACTAGATGGTGGTGGTACAGGGTTACTAGATGGTGGTGGTGGTACAGGGTTACTAGATGGTGGTGGTGGTACAGGGTTACTAGATGGTGGTGGTGGTACAGGGTTACTAGATGGTGGTGGTACAGGGTTACTAGATGGTGGTGGTGGTACAGGGTTACTAGATGGTGGTGGTGGTACAGGGTTACTAGGTGGTGGTGGTGGTACAGGGTTACTAGATGGTGGTGGTACAGGGTTACTAGATGGTGGTGGTACAGGGTTACTAGATGGTGGTGGTACAGGGTTACTAGATGGTGGTGGTGGTACAGGGTTACTAGATGGTGGTGGTACAGGGTTACTAGATGGTGGTGGTGGTACAGGGTTACTAGATGGTGGTGGTACAGGGTTACTAGATGGTGGTGGTACAGGGTTACTAGATGGTGGTGGTACTAGATGGTGGTGGTACAGGGTTACTAGATGGTGGTGGTACAGGGTTACTAGATGGTGGTGGTGGTACAGGGTTACTAGATGGTGGTGGTGGTACAGGGTTACTAGATGGTGGTGGTACAGGGTTACTAGATGGTGGTGGTGGTTACTAGATACCTAGACCACTACTGGTACTATAGTTACTAGATGGTGGTGGTACAGGGTTACTAGATGGTGGTGGTGGTACAGGGTTACTAGATGGTGGTGGTGGTACAGGGTTACTAGATGGTGGTGGTACAGGGTTACTAGATGGTGGTGGTGGTACAGGGTTACTAGATGGTGGTGGTACAGGGTTACTAGATGGTGGTGGTGGTACAGGGTTACTAGATGGTGGTGGTGGTACAGGGTTACTAGATGGTGGTGGTACAGGGTTACTAGATGGTGGTGGTACAGGGTTACTAGATGGTGGTGGTACAGGGTTACTAGATGGTGGTGGTGGTACAGGGTTACTAGATGGTGGTGGTACAGGGTTACTAGATGGTGGTGGTACAGGGTTACTAGATGGTGGTGGTGGTACAGGGTTACTAGATGGTGGTGGTACAGGGTTACTAGATGGTGGTGGTACAGGGTTACTAGATGGTGGTGGTACAGGGTTACTAGATGGTGGTGGTGGTACAGGGTTACTAGATGGTGGTGGTGGTGGTGGTACAGGGTTACTAGATGGTGGTGGTGGTGGTACAGGGTTACTAGATGGTGGTGGTGGTACAGGGTTACTAGATGGTGGTGGTACAGGGTTACTAGGTGGTGGTGGTACAGGGTTACTAGATGGTGGTGGTGGTACAGGGTTACTAGATGGTGGTGGTACAGGGTTACTAGGTGGTGGTGGTACAGGGTTACTAGATGGTGGTGGTACAGGGTTACTAGATGGTGGTGGTGGTACAGGGTTACTAGATGGTGGTGGTACAGGGTTACTAGATGGTGGTGGTACAGGGTTACTAGATGGTGGTGGTGGTACAGGGTTACTAGATGGTGGTGGTGGTACAGGGTTACTAGATATTTGTCCAGTGTTGTATTAAATTCTGTGCAGACATCAACCAACCACCTCTCACTCTTCTCCGCACGCGCACACACCACTACTATAGACCACTACCCTGGACCACTACCCTGGACCACTACCCTGGACCACTACTATAGACATTTACATACATTTACATTTAAGTCATTTAGCAGACGCTCTTATCCAGAGCGACTTACAAATTGGACCACTACTATAGACCACTACTATAGACCACTACTATAGACCACTACTATAGACCACTACTATAGACCACTACCCTGGACCACTACCCTGGACCACTACCCTGGACCACTACCCTGGACCACTACCCTGGACCACTCCTTTTGACCACTCATTTGGACCTCATAGATTCAGTCCTTGGGGAGGAAGTGAGAAGTTTACCGTGACTCAGGATGGAGTTGTGAGTTCTCTGCAGACTGAAGACAGTGAGCGAAGGGGCAGATGTTGAGCTTTGAGAGACAACACTAAAGGAATAGAAGGAAGAAAATGAGAAGGGGAACAAGATTTCTGTTGAGTGTGAGATATGCATGTAGGATAGGATGCAGCTGGAGAGGGTGAGGAGAGGAAGTGGACATGCCTTAGACCCAGGGTGAATGTATGAGTCAGGGTCTTCAAGACTCTTCTCTCAACAGTAGTCTGTGTCAGTGTCATTGAGTTGGCTGGCTTGGTGTTGGAGTCTCCTATAGACAGGCAGCAGTAGAGACTCTTCTCTCAACAGTAGTCTGTGTCAGTGTCATTGAGTTGGCTGGCTTGGTGTTGGAGTCTCCTATAGACAGGCAGCAGTAGAGACTCTTCTCTCAACAGTAGTCTGTGTCAGTGTCATTGAGTTGGCTGGCTTGGTGTTGGAGTCTCCTATAGACAGGCAGCAGTAGAGACTCTTCTCTCAACAGTAGTCTGTGTCAGTGTCATTGAGTTGGCTGGCTTGGTGAGGTCTCCTATAGACAGGCAGCAGTAGAGACTCTTCTCTCAACAGTAGTCTGTGTCAGTGTCATTGAGTTGGCTGGCTTGGTGTTGGAGTCTCCTATAGACAGGCAGCAGTAGAGACTCTTCTCTAAAACAGTAGTCTGTGTCAGTGTCATTGAGTTGGCTGGCTTGGTGAGGTGGAGTCTCCTATAGACAGGCAGCTATAGACAGGCAGCAGTAGAGACTCTTCTCTCAACAGTAGTCTGTGTCAGTGTCATTGAGTTGGCTGGCTTGGTGAGGTCTCCTATAGACAGGCAGCAGTAGAGACTCTTCTCTGAAACAGTAGTCTGTGTCAGTGTCATTGAGTTGGCTGGCTTGGTGTTGGAGTCTCCTATAGACAGGCAGCAGTAGAGACTCTTCTCTCAACAGTAGTCTGTGTCAGTGTCATTGAGTTGGCTGGCTTGGTGTTGGAGTCTCCTATAGACAGGCAGCAGTAGAGACTCTTCTCTGAAACAGTAGTCTGTGTCAGTGTCATTGAGTTGGCTGGCTTGGTGGTGGAGTCTCCTATAGACAGTCAGCAGTAGAGACTCTTCTCTCAACAGTAGTCTGTGTCAGTGTCATTGAGTTGGCTGGCTTGGTGGTGGAGTCTCCTATAGACAGGCAGCAGTAGAGACTCTTCTCTGAAACAGTAGTCTGTGTCAGTGTCATTGAGTTGGCTGGCTTGGTGGTGGAGTCTCCTATAGACAGTCAGCAGTAGAGACTCTTCTCTCAACAGTAGTCTGTGTCAGTGTCATTGAGTTGGCTGGCTTGGTGGTGGAGTCTCCTATAGACAGTCAGCAGTAGAGACTCTTCTCTCAACAGTAGTCTGTGTCAGTGTCATTGAGTTGGCTGGCTTGGTGTTGGAGTCTCCTATAGACAGGCAGCAGTAGAGACTCTTCTCTCAACAGTAGTCTGTGTCAGTGTCATTGAGTTGGCTGGCTTGGTGGTGGAGTCTCCTATAGACAGGCAGCAGTAGAGACTCTTCTCTCAACAGTAGTCTGTGTCAGTGTCATTGAGTTGGCTGGCTTGGTGAGGTCTCCTATAGACAGGCAGCAGTAGAGACTCTTCTCTGAAACAGTAGTCTGTGTCAGTGTCATTGAGTTGGCTGGCTTGGTGTTGGGTCTCCTATAGACAGGCAGCAGTAGAGACTCTTCTCTCAACAGTAGTCTGTGTCAGTGTCATTGAGTTGGCTGGCTTGGTGTTGGAGTCTCCTATAGACAGGCAGCAGTAGAGACTCTTCTCTCAACAGTAGTCTGTGTCAGTGTCATTGAGTTGGCTGGCTTGGTGTTGGAGTCTCCTATAGACAGGCAGCAGTAGAGACTCTTCTCTCAACAGTAGTCTGTGTCAGTGTCATTGAGTTGGCTGGCTTGGTGTTGGAGTCTCCTATAGACAGGCAGCAGTAGAGACTCTTCTCTGAAACAGTAGTCTGTGTCAGTGTCATTGAGTTGGCTGGCTTGGTGTTGGAGTCTCCTATAGACAGTCAGCAGTAGAGACTCTTCTCTCAACAGTAGTCTGTGTCAGTGTCATTGAGTTGGCTGGCTTGGTGGTGGAGTCTCCTATAGACAGGCAGCAGTAGAGACTCTTCTCTCAACAGTAGTCTGTGTCAGTGTCATTGAGTTGGCTGGCTTGGTGTTGGAGTCTCCTATAGACAGGCAGCAGTAGAGACTCTTCTCTAAAACAGTAGTCTCTGTCAGTGTCATTGAGTTGGCTGGCTTGGTGTTGGAGTCTCCTATAGACAGTCAGCAGTAGAGACTCTTCTCTGAAACAGTAGTCTGTGTCAGTGTCATTGAGTTGGCTGGCTTGGTGTTGGAGTCTCCTATAGACAGGCAGCAGTAGAGACTCTTCTCTAAAACAGTAGTCTGTGTCAGTGTCATTGAGTTCGCTGGCTTGGTGGTGGAGTCTCCTATAGACAGGCAGCAGTAGAGACTCTTCTCTCAACAGTAGCCTGTGTCAGTGTCATTGAGTTGGCTGGCTTGGTGGTGGAGTCTCCTATAGACAGGCAGCAGTAGAGACTCTTCTCTAAAACAGTAGTCTGTGTCAGTGTCATTGAGTTGGCTGGCTTGGTGAGTTCTCCTATAGACAGGCAGCAGTAGAGACTCTTCTCTAAAACAGTAGCCTGTGTCAGTGTCATTGAGTTGGCTGGCTTGGTGAGTTCTCCTATAGACAGGCAGCAGTAGAGACTCTTCTCTAAAACAGTAGCCTGTGTCAGTGTCATTGAGTTGGCTGGCTTGGTGTTGGAGTCTCCTATAGACAGGCAGCAGTAGAGACTCTTCTCTAAAACAGTAGCCTGTGTCAGTGTCATTGAGTTGGCTGGCTTGGTGTTGGAGTCTCCTATAGACAGGCAGCAGTAGAGAATCTTCTCTAAAACAGTAGCCTGTGTCAGTGTCATTGAGTTGGCTGGCTTGGTGTTGGAGTCTCCTATAGACAGGCAGCAGTAGAGAATCTTCTCTAAAACAGTAGCCTGTGTCAGTGTCATTGAGTTGGCTGGCTTGGTGTTGGAGTCTCCTATAGACAGGCAGCAACAGTACAGGGTCTAGATCCCCCCTCCATAAGACAATAGACTTTGTTTATTTCCAATCAGGATGTGTTTAATGGAGATGTTGACTAGGATTGTACCCTATAGCTCCCTCCTCCACTCCACTGTCCTCTTTGTGAATGAATACACCCCCATCAGGCCCTGTCCTGATGACTTCCTGTCTGTGTCCTCATTATCCCTCATAGTGAGGTGAAATTACATTACTCTGAGTGTGTGTGTGTGTGTGTGTGTGTGTGTGTGTGTGTGTGTGTGTGTGTGTGTGTGTGTGTGTGTGTGTGTGTGTGTGTGTGTGTGTGTGTGTGTGTGTGTGTGTGTGTGTGTGTGTGTGTGTGTGTGTCTGAACATGCAAGATACAGAGCTCATCTTTCATAGAGATACTGTCCAGTCACACACTCAGACCAATCACACACACACACACACACACACACACACACACACACTGTCACTCACACACAGAACACATGATCCCACATGACAAACATGTCTCAGTCACACACACCACACTCACAATCTACACACACAGTCACACACACACACTCACACCTGTTTCTGTCTCTGTTGTTCCAGTCACACACCACTACTGCCATGATCTGTTGTCCATGTATGACAAACATGTCTCAGTCACACACCACTACTCAACCAATCTACTCTGTTGTCTCAGTCACACACCACTACTCAACCAATCTACTCTGTTGTCCCAGTCACACACCACTACTCAACCAATCTACTCTGTTGTCTCAGTCACACATCACTACTCAACCAATCTACTCTGTTGTCTCAGTCACACACCACTACTCAACCAATCTACTCTGTTGTCTCAGTCACACACCACTACTCAACCACACACCACTACTCAACCAATCTACTCTGTTGTCTCAGACACACACCACTACTCAACCAATCTATTCTACTCTGTTGTCTCAGTCACACACCACTACTCAACCAATCTACTCTGTTGTCTCAGTCACACACCACTACTCAACCAATCTACTCTGTTGTCTCAGTCACACACCACTACTCAACCAATCTACTCTGTTGTCTCAGTCACACACCACTACTCAACCAATCTACTCTGTTGTCTCAGTCACACACCACTACTCAACCAATCTACTCTGTTGTCTCAACCACACACCACTACTCAACCAATCTAATCTGTTGTCTCAGTCACACACCACTACTCAACCAATCTACTCTGTTGTCTCAGTCACACACCACTACTCAACCAATCTACTCTGTTGTCTCAGTCACACACCACTACTCAACCAATCTACTCTGTTGTCTTGTGTGTATGTAGCTGTAACATGTGTTCTCTGTGTGTGTGTAACATGTGTTCTCTGTGTGTATGTAGCTGTAACATGTGTTCTCTGTGTGTATGTGTAACATGTGTTCTCTGTGTGTATGTAGCTGTAACATGTGTTCTCTGTGTGTGTGTAACATGTGTTCTCTGTGTGTGTAGCTGTAACATGTGTTCTCTGTGTGTGTAGTGTAACATGTGTTCTCTGTGTGTGTGTAACATGTGTTCTCTGGGTGTATGTAGCTCTAACATGTGTTCTCTCTGTGTGTGTGTAGCTGTAACATGTGTTCTCTGTGTGTGTGTAACATGTGTTCTCTGTGTGTGTGTAACATGTGTTCTCTGTGTGTATGTAACATGTGTTCTCTGTGTGTGTGTGTAACATGTGTTCTCTGTGTGTGTGTAGCTGTAACATGTGTTCTCTGTGTGTGTGTAACATGTGTTCTCTGTGTGTGTGTGTAACATGTGTTCTCTGTGTGTGTGTAGCTGTAACATGTGTTCTCTGTGTGTGTGTAACATGTGTTCTCTGTGTGTGTGTAACATGTGTTCTCTGTGTGTGTGTAACATGTGTTCTCTGTGTGTGTGTGTGTAACATGTGTTCTCTGTGTGTGTGTGTGTAACATGTGTTCTCTGTGTGTGTGTAGTGTAACATGTGTTCTCTGTGTGTGTGTGTAACATGTGTTCTCTGTGTGTGTGTAGCTGTAACATGTATTCTCTGTGTGTAGCTGTAACATGTGTTCTCTGTGTGTATGTAGCTCTAACATGTGTCCATAGAGTTCCATGTAGTCATGGCTCTACGTAGTACTGTGGAATAGAGTTCCATGTAGTCATGGCTCTATGTAGTACTGTGGAATAGAGTTCCATGTAGTCATGGCTCTACGTAGTACTGTGGAATAGAGTTCCATGTAGTCATGGCTCTACGTAGTACTGTGGAATAGAGTTCCATGTAGTCATGGCTCTACATAGTACTGTGGAATAGAGTTCCATGTAGTCATGGCTCTACGTAGTACTGTGGAATAGAGTTCCATGTAGTCATGGCTCTACGTAGTACTGTGGAATAGAGTTCCATGTAGTCATGGCTCTACGTAGTACTGTGGAATAGAGTTCCATGTAGTCATGGCTCTACGTAGTACTGTGGAATAGAGTTCCATGTAGTCATGTCTCTATGTAGTACTGTGGAATAGAGTTCCATGTAGTCATGTCTCTATGTAGTACTGTGGAATAGAGTTCCATGTAGTCATGGCTCTATGTAGTACTGTGGAATAGAGTTCCATGTAGTCATGTCTCTATGTAGTACTGTGGAATAGAGTTCCATGTAGTCATGGCTCTATGTAGTACTGTGGAATAGAGTTCCATGTAGTCATGGCTCTATGTAGTACTGTGGAATAGAGTTCCATGTAGTCATGTCTCTATGTAGTACTGTGGAATAGAGTTCCATGTAGTCATGTCTCTATGTAGTACTGTGGAATAGAGTTCCATGTAGTCATGGCTCTATGTAGTACTGTGGAATAGAGTTCCATGTAGTCATGGCTCTATGTAGTACTGTGGAATAGAGTTCCATGTAGTCATGGCTCTATGTAGTACTGTGGAATAGAGTTCCATGTAGTCATGGCTCTATGTAGTACTGTGCACCTCCCAGAGTCTGTTCTGGATCTGGGGACTGTGAAGAAGAGACCCACCCCCCTGGCGAGATGTCTCGTGGGGTATGCAATGGGTGTCCCAGCTTGTCTCGTGGGGTATGCAATGGGTGTCCCAGCTTGTCTCGTGGGGTATGCAATGGGTGTCCCAGCTTGTATATATATATATATATATATATATATATATATATATATATATATATATATATATATATATATATATATGCCATTTAGCAGACGCTTTTATCCAAAGCGACTTACAGTCATGTGTGCATACATTCTACGTATGGGTGGTCCCGGGGATCGAACCCACTACCCTGGCGTTACAAGCTCTACCAACTGAGCTACAGAAGGACCAGCTTGTCTCGTGGGGTATGCAATGGGTGTCCCAGCTTGTCTCGTGGGGTATGCAATGGGTGTCCCAGCTTGTCTCGTGGGGTATGCAATGGGTGTCCCAGCTTGTCTCGTGGGGTATGCAATGGGTGTCCCAGCTTGTCTCGTGGGGTATGCAATGGGTGTCCCAGCTTGTCTCGCGGGGTATGCAATGGGTGTCCCAGCTTGTCTCGCGGGGTATGCAATGGGTGTCCCAGCTTGTCTCGCGGGGTATGCAATGGGTGTCCCAGCTTGTCTCGCGGGGTATGCAATGGGTGTCCCAGCTTGTCTCGCGGGGTATGCAATGGGTGTCCCAGCTTGTCTCGCGGGGTATGCAATGGGTGTCCCAGCTTGTCTCGCGGGGTATGCAATGGGTGTCCCAGCTTGTCTCGTGGGGTATGCATGGGTGTCCCAGCTTGTCTCGGGGGGTATGCAATGGGTGTCCCAGCTTGTCTCATGGGGTATGCAATGGGTGTCCCAGCTTGTCTTGCAGGGTATGCAATGGGTGTCCCAGCTTGTCTCAGGGGGTATGCAATGGGTGTCCCAGCTTGTCTCATGGGGTATGCAATGGGTGTCCCAGCTTGTCTTGCAGGGTATGCAATGGGTGTCCCAGCTTGTCTCGTGGGGTATGCAATGGGTGTCCCAGCTTGTCTTGCGGGGTATGCAATGGGTGTCCCAGCTGTATTGCGGGGTATGCAATGGGTGTCCCAGCTTGTCTCATGGGGTATGCAATGGGTGTCCCAGCTTGTCTCGTGGGGTATGCAATGGGTGTCCCAGCTTGTCTTGCGGGGTATGCAATGGGTGTCCCAGCTTGTCTCGTGGGGTATGCAATGGGTGTCCCAGCTTGTCTCGTGGGGTATGCAATGGGTGTCCCAGCTTGTCTCGCGGGGTATGCAATGGGTGTCCCAGCTTGTCTTGCAGGGTATGCAATGGGTGTCCCAGCTTGTCTCGTGGGGTATGCAATGGGTGTCCCAGCTTGTCTCGTGGGGTATGCAATGGGTGTCCCAGCTTTGTGTTCAGCTGTTTGAATGGACAGACTCACATCAATGCCTCTCACAAAGACAAGTAGTCAATGCAGTGAATATCTCCTCTACTTTGAGCCAGGAGAGATTGACATGCATGTTATTGATGTTAGCTCTCCGAGTACATCTAAGGGCCCAGCTGTGCTGCTCTGTTCTGGGCCAACTGGAATTGGCCCTTGTTCTATTTTGCAACACTCGACCATCTGACTGGACAGGAATCCGGGTGGGATCAAACTAGAGAACTGTAGGACTTGATGGCAAGAAAGCCGAGTAGCACTTTATTACAGACACACCTGTTCCCCATCTTAGCTTGGGCCTCCCGAGTGACGCAGCGGTCTAAGGCACTGCATCTCAGTGCTTAGTGGCGTCACTACAGACACACCTGTTCCCCGTCTTAGCTTGGGCCTCCCGAGTGACGCAGCGGTCTAAGGCACTGCATCTCAGTGCTTAGTGGCGTCACTACAGACACCCTGGTTCGATTCCAGGCTGTATCACAACCGGACGTGATTGAGAGTGCTATAGGGCGGCGCACAATTGGCCCAGAGTCGTTCGGGTTTGGCCCGGGGGGTATGCCGTCATTGTAAATAAGAATGTGTTCTTAACTGACTTACCAAGTTAAATAAAGGTTAAATAATAACATTTTTAAATTATAATAATCTATGAGCCAGAATTACCTCAATTAGCCATAAAATCCCTAGTTTGAAAGTGATTTGTTTTTCTAGAAGCTGTGCTGCACCATCTCCCCGACATTTTTCCCCCACGTGGGCCAGCCGCCCAACAATTAGAGTTCAACCAATGAGCTTCATCCTCTCGCCGTATGAGTGACAGATGGTAATAAGCATACGATGCATCCCGCAGCAGAAGCGAGAGACAGAGCAATGACGCGGGGCACAAATCTAAACACATTTTGCGACCTCATACGCCATTTTCGGGGACCACCTTTTGGCTCGTGAGCCACTACTTTCACCATCTTTTTTAAAAAAGTATTCAAATGTACCAGGGAATCTCTTCTTTAACCTCAATGTCAACTTGTTGTAACATAGCGTTGCTGTTTTCAGCTGTATAGATCATGTATTTAGGATGTTTTCAGTTTATTTTGATTGAGAATTTTTTTTTACAAAAAAGTGAACTGATTCACTCTGACAGCCCCAACACATACAGTATACCATACAAGACATATACTTCTATATACTACTAGTGGAATGAACTGATTGACAGCCCCAACACATACAGTATACCATACAAGACATATACTTCTATATACTACTAGTACAGCCGTGGCCAAAGGTTTTGAGAATGACACAAATATACATTTTCACCAAGTCTGCTGCCTCAGTTTGTATGATGGCAATTTGTATATACTCCAGAATGTTATGAAGAGTGATCAGATGAATTGCAATTAATTGCAAAGTCCCTCTTTGCCATGCAAATGTACTGAATCCCCCAAAAAACATTTCCACTGCATTTCTGCAGGAGGCTTCAGGGCGCCCAAGAAAGTCCAGCAAGCACCAGGACCGTCTCCTAAAGTTGATTCAGCTGTGGGATCGGGGCACTACCAGTACAGAGCTTGCTCAGGAATGGCAGCAGGCAGGTGTGAGTGCATCTGCACGCACTGTGAGGTGAAGACTTTTGGAGGATGGCCTGGTGTCAGGAAGGGCAGCAAAGAAGCCACTTCTCTCCAGGAAAAACATCAGGGACAGACTGATATTCTGCAGAAGGTACAGGGATTGGACTGCTGAGGACTGGACTGCTGAGGACTGGACTGCTGAGGATTGGACTGCTGAGGATTGGACTGCTGAGGACTGGACTGCTGAGGACTGGACTGCTGAGGACTGGACTGCTGAGGACTGGGGTAAAGTTATTTTCTCTGATGAATCCCCTTTCCAATTGTTTGGGGCATTCGGAAAAAAGCTTGTCTGAAGAAGGCAAGGTGAGCGCTACCATCAGTCCTGTGTCATGCCAACAGTAAAGCATCCTGAGACCATTCATGTGTGGGGTTGCTTCTCAGCCAAGGGAGTAGGCTCACTCACAATTTTGCCTAAGAACACAGCCATGAATAATGAATGGTACCAACACATCCGAGAGCAACTTCTCCCAACCAGCCAGGAACCGTTTGGTGATGAACAATGCCTTTCCCAGCATGATGGAGCACCTTGCCATAAGGCAAAAGTGATAACTAAGTGGCTCGGGAACAAAACATCGATATTTTGGGTCCATGGCCAGGAAACTCCCCAGACCTTAATCCCATTGAGAACTTGTGGTCAATCCTCAAGAGGCGGGTGGACAAACAAAAACCCACAAATTCTGACAAACTCCAAACATCGATTATGTAAGAATGGGCTGCCATCAGTCAGGATGTGGCCCAGAAGTTAATTGACAGCATGCCAGGGTGGATTGCAGAGGTCTAGAAAAAGAAGGGTCAACACTGAAAATATTGACTCTTTGCATCAACTTCATGTAATTGTCAATAAAATCCTTTGACACTTATGAAATGCTTGTAATTATACTTCAGTATTCCATAGTAACATCTGACAAAAATATCTAAAAATATCTAAATATATGAATATTTGTGTCATTCTCTAAACTTTTGGCCACGACTGTACACAAGCATGTGCTATCTCTCCAACACAATGTACATGCATGCACAATGCTCTCACAGACAAGGGACAACTGCCTCCAACAGACCATAGATCATCGACAAGGGACAACTGCCTCCAACAGACCATAGATCATCGACAAGGGACAAATGCCTCCAACAGACCATAGATCATCGTCAAGGGACAACTGCCTCCAACAGACCATAGATCATCGTCAAGGGACAACTGCCTCCAACAGACCATAGATCATGGATGAATGCTGGAATGAAGACTCTCAGCCAGTTTGTGATCAGAGTCCTATAGCTCCCCCTACTGGATGAACGCTTTAACAGCTGGGAAGGAGACCATCACCACGAGCTGGCACAACGCCTACACTACATCTACAGGGGCGTTGGGCCAGGAACTGAGAGGTTGCTGCATCGTTCTGAGCAATGCAGTAATCCAATTGATCCCTGGGTGATAAAGACGTGGACATCGATTAAGGCAGCCCCCCCCCACCCACCACCTCTCTGATTCAGACGGGTTGGGTTAAATGAGGAAGACACATTTAAGTTGAAGGCAATGAGTCTTCCACCTTTCACCCAACCCCCTTCTGTTGGTAAGCAAACGGGAGGGTCTTCAGAGGTTAAATGAAATGTATTTGGTATGCACAAGGGAACCCGCACACCTGAAAAGCCCATGACACCTGCCTAAAGGTACTGTAAGTCTGAATGGGGAGAGGGGAAATAACCAAACCTACGGGGGGGGTTGGAGACCCCCAGTCTGCCTGTAAAGTGTCCCCAGGAGGGCTTGTTGCGACAACCTGTAGAAACTCCTGTCCTCCTCATCTGGACCCTTTCCAACATGGACACTCCTTCTGGACTCTCTCTGACTAGTGTTCAGCATCTTTCCAACATGGACACTCCTTCTTCTGGACTCACTCTGACTGGTGTTCAGCATCTTTCCAACATGGACACTCCTTCTGGACTCACTCTGACTGGTGTTCAGCATCTTTCCAACATGGACACTCCTTCTGGACTCACTCTGACTGGTGTTCAGCATCTTTCCAACATGGACACTCCTTCTGGACTCACTCTGACTGGTGTTCAGCATCTTTCCAACATGGACACTCCTTCTGGACTCACTCTGACTGGTGTTCAGCATCTTTCCAACATGGACACTCCTTCTTCTGGACTCACTCTGACTGGTGTTCAGCGCACCTTTCCAACATGGACACTCCTTCTGGACTCACTCTGACTGGTGTTCAGCATCTTTCCAACATGGACACTCCTTCTGGACTCTCTCTGACTGGTGTTCAGCATCTTTCCAACATGGACACTCCTTCTGGACTCTCTCTGACTGGTGTTCAGCATCTTTCCAACATGGACACTCCTTCTGGACTCTGACTGGTGTTCAGCATCTTTCCAACATGGACACTCCTTCTGGACTCACTCTGACTGGTGTTCAGCATCTTTCCAACATGGACACTCCTTCTTCTGGACTCTGACTGGTGTTCAGCATCTTTCCAACATGGACACTCCTTCTGGACTCACTCTGAGTGGTGTTCAGCATCTTTCCAACATGGACACTCCTTCTGGACTCTCTCTGACTGGTGTTCAGCATCTTTCCAACATTGACACTCCTTCTGGACTCTCTGACTGGTGTTCAGCATCTTTCCAACATGGACACTCCTTCTGGACTCACTCTGACTGGTGTTCAGCATCTTTCCAACATGGACACTCCTTCTGGACTCTCTGACTGGTGTCAGCATCTTTAACCATTAAAACACTGGGGACTTCTACTAGTCTCCTCTTCCTGTTTGCTGTGTGTGTGTGTGTGTGTGTGTGTGTGTGTGGTGATAACATGTGAATTGTATCCCCGTCTCTTACTGGTTCTCTCTAACTGGATAGTTGTACCTATATCTGAACCGCCACTTATTTCGGCGACCACCACATGGTATATGCTCTTTTTTCAGGGGGAATAGCGTGCTACATGTTTCTCAGAGAAAATCGACAGACACACATAAGTCAGTCTTATTCCATGTTTATTGACCAAATCAAAAGCAGAGTCAACGGGGTGAGTATACGGCGACTGATCGAGCTAGTAGACAGAAGTTCATCAAGTTCTAAATTAATAGTCGTACCGGTAAAAAAAAAGGTCAAAGGTTATCAAATCAGACAACAAAACAAAAGAAAAGCCTATATATAAAACAAAAACCTTAATTCAAAGTTTAATAATATACATGAATTTAAATCTGAATGATTTACTGTACATAAAGAATTTCTGGTCCAAAATGGATATTTTCTCAAGAACAAAACGGACCTTTTCTGACTGGTGTTCCTCTTCAGCAAAAAAAAAAAAAAAAAAAAAAACAGAACCCAGCTTCTGTTATTTAAATTTGCTCTTCACTCACAGAAAAAGGTCACATAACACATTTTTTTTGTCGATCAGGGTTAAAACAAAATGGTTCATTTCTTAACGAAACACGTATGTTTTGTCTTCTGAAGGAAAAAATTTGATATTTACGTGAAAGCCGTCATCACAAAAAAAAAGATGAAAAGCTTCAGAGTAACTCACAACCCAAAAAGATCAACATAAAATTCATAACAAAGTATTCTGTTTGTCAGCAAAAGACAATTGTAAACAGAGACTTTCTTTGCCACTGTGGGAGGGGGATAATTATGAGCCCCTTTAAGAGCCCCTTTAAGAGCACCTTTAAGAGCCCCTTTAAGAGCCCCTTTAAGAGCCCCTTTAAGAGCAGTCATTCACTAGGGGGATAATTAAGAGCCCCTTTAAGAGCAGTCATTCACTAGGGGGATAATTAAGAGCCCCTTTAAGAGCCCCTTTAAGAGCCCCTTTAAGAGCCCCTTTAAGAGCCCCTTTAAGAGCCCCTTTAAGAGCCCCTTTAAGAGCCCCTTTAAGAGCCCCTTTAAGAGCCCCTTTAAGAGCCCCTTTAAGAGCACCTTTAAGAGCCCCTTTAAGAGCCCCTTTAAGAGCAGTCATTCACTAGGGGGATAATTAAGAGCCCCTTTAAGAGCCCCTTTAAGAGCCCCTTTAAGAGCCCCTTTAAGAGCCCCTTTAAGAGCCCCTTTAAGAGCCCCTTTAAGAGCCCCTTTAAGAGCCCCTTTAAGAGCCCCTTTAAGAGCCCCTTTAAGAGCCCCTTTAAGAGCCCCTTTAAGAGCCCCTTTAAGAGCCCCTTTAAGAGCCCCTTTAAGAGCCCCTTTAAGAGCCCCTTTAAGAGCCCCTTTAAGAGCCCCTTTAAGAGCCCCTTTAAGAGCCCCTTTAAGAGCCCCTTTAAGAGCCCCTTTAAGAGCCCCTTTAAGAGCAGTCATTCACTAGGGGGATAATTAAGAGCCCCTTTAAGAGCAGTCATTCACTAGATTCAGGGACGATTTGTTTCTTGAGCGGATGGTCAAGGAGCCGGAACACAAATCATTTGTAGACTGAAAATTGACCTCAAGAAGATCAAATAGATCTAATATTTATCTTAAACTTAATCGTTTCAAAGCTTGCTTAGATTTGTATACAGTCACATACATCCCTCTGTTACGCGAGGGAATACTATAGAACAGATATATATATATATATCTAGCTCAGAAAACGTAGGGCAGCAAATAATATCCCCTGCGGGCCACCAGTTGGGGAAGTCCCCCCCTACGGCCCAAGCCCCCCCCCCCCTACTTTAAAGTAGCAGAATCTTGGTCCTCTTTAGTATCTCATTATTCCTTTTTACTTTAAACAAAAATATCAAGAAAAACATCAAAACTGCACAAAAAAATGAAATGCATGAAAAAGAGAACATGCAACGAACAAAAAACATCTTCACAACAAAACAAAAAAAACGCAGATTCAGAGGCTCACGAAATACCAAACTAAATTATATACAAGGTACTATAACAAACAAAAATGCATTAACTCCTCAAAACACTGAAGAACAGAAAATAAAAACATAAACGTTGTTTATTTTCCAGGAGTCCAATAACCCGAACTCTTCCTCTTCTAGTCAGGTCAACTCAATAACAACCGTTGACCGAACTCTTCCTCTTCTAGTCAGGTCAACTCAATAACAACCGTTGACCGAACTCTTCCTCTTCTAGTCAGGTCAACTCAATAACAACCGTTGACCGAACTCTTCCTCTTCTAGTCAGGTCAACTCAATAACAACCGTTGACCGAACTCTTCCTCTTCTAGTCAGGTCAACTCAATAACAACCGTTGACCGAACTCTTCCTCTTCTAGTCAGGTCAACTCAATAACAACCGTTGACCGAACTCTTCCTCTTCTAGTCAGGTCAACTCAATAACAACCGTTGACCGAACTCTTCCTCTTCTAGTCAGGTCAACTCAATAACAACCGTTGACCGAACTCTTCCTCTTCTAGTCAGGTCAACTCAATAACAACCGTTGACCGAACTCTTCCTCTTCTAGTCAGGTCAACTCAATAACAACCGTTGACCGAACCTGAGATCTGTGAACGAAACTCACATTTTCACAAATCTCCTAATTCAATTCTCTAATTGAAAATCTCAAATTTTACATTTTCAATTCATGAAAGTTACCCATGCATATCTGAAGTTAGGATTGGACCCTGTGAGAGCTGACAAACAATGGCGATCATGATTGATTCCTGATGATAAAATGGATCTTTCCCCAGAAGTCAAGGATGTGGTAGACTGCATCTGCCGAGGGTAGGAGACGACCCTTCATCTCTTTCCACATCCTCGTCTTCTCTGTCCTCACTTTCTCCACATCTCTCTTTCCTGTTGTCTCTGTGACCCGGTCTGCTCTCGTCTTCCTCTCTAATCCATAACTACAGTCTCTAAAGTGCTCCGATGGAAACTGGACTGAGAGAAAAGACAAGTGCCTCCCCCCCCAAAAATACTAACAAAAACAAAACAAAAATTAAACAAAAAAAATGAAAGCAAATAAACATCTGCACCGAACGTGTGTGTGTGTGTGTGTGTGTGTGTGTGTGTGTGTGTGTGTGTGTGTGTCGTCATCATCTTCAGTACTTTGGCACTTTGGTGTAATCCTCAGTGTGTACGCTCTTACACAGCCCTATGGACAGGATCATACCCAGGAGCTGTAGAAATCAGAGGGTAGAGGTCAGAGGTTAGAGGTCAGGTTAACAGCATCACTACATCTAAAGCCTCTCAGGAGGGTTCTCTCAATAGCTGTGATCAATGTATGCTCCTGTAGCAGGAAGTGTCTATATACATTGAAAAACAAGAGCTGCTGTGTTGGAAGTCACGTGGATTAAGTCAGAGGTCAGAAGCTGTTTCTGACGGGCATTTATTCCTCTTAATGATAAATATCTGTCTGGCTGAGAGACCTGCCTGACAGATTCTATAGAATGTATATGTTGTTCTGGTCCAGTAGAATGTATATGTTGTTCTGGTCCTATAGAATGTATATGTTGTTCTGGTCCTATAGAATGTTGTTCTGGTCCAGTAGAATGTATATGTTGTTCTGGTCCAGTAGAATGTATATGTTGTTCTGGTCCAGTAGAATGTATATGTTGTTCTGGTCCAGTAGAATGTATATGTTGTTCTGGTCCAGTAGAATGTTGTTCTGGTCCAGTAGAATGTTGTTCTGGTCCTATCGAATGTATATGTTGTTCTGGTCCTATCGAATGTACATGTTGTTCTGGTCCTATCGAATGTACATGTTGTTCTGGTCCTATAGAATGTACATGTTGTTCGATCCAGTAGAATGTACATGTTGTTCGGTCCATAGAATGTACATGTTGTTCGATCCAGTAGAATGTACATGTTGTTCGGTCCAGTAGAATGTACATGTTGTTCGGTCCAGTAGAATGTACTAGTTGTTCCGGTCCAGTAGAATGTACTAGTTGTTCCGGTCCAGTAGAATGTACTAGTTGTTCCGGTCCAGTAGAATGTACTAGTTGTTCGGTCCAGTAGAATGTACTAGTTGTTCGGTCCAGTAGAATGTACTAGTTGTTCGGTCCAGTAGAATGTATTAGTTGTTCGGTCCAGTAGAATGTATTAGTTGTTCCGGTCCAGTAGAATGTATTAGTTGTTCGGTCCAGTAGAATGTTGTTCGGTCCAGTAGAATGTTGTTCGGTCCAGTAGAATGTTGTTCGGTCCAGTAGAATGTTGTTCGGTCCAGTAGAATGTTGTTCGGTCCAGTAGAATGTTGTTCCGGTCCAGTAGAATGTTGTTTCGGTCCAGTAGAATGTTGTTCGGTCCAGTAGAATGTTGTTCGGTCCAGTAGAATGTTGTTCGGTCCAGTAGAATGTTGTTCGGTCCAGTAGAATGTTGTTCGGTCCAGTAGAATGTTGTTCGGTCCAGTAGAATGTTGTTCGGTCCAGTAGAATGTTGTTCGGTCCAGTAGAATGTTGTTCCGGTCCAGTAGAATGTTGTTCCGGTCCAGTAGAATGTTGTTCCGGTCCAGTAGAATGTTGTTCCGGTCCTATAGAATGTTGTTCTGGTCCTATAGAATGTTGTTCGGTCCTATAGAATGTTGTTCGGTCCTATAGAATGTTGTTCCGGTCCTATAGAATGTTGTTCGGTCCTATAGAATGTTGTTCGGTCCTATAGAATGTTGTTCCGGTCCTATAGAATGTTGTTCCGGTCCTATAGAATGTTGTTCCGGTCCTATAGAATGTTGTTCGGTCCTATAGAATGTTGTTCCGGTCCTATAGAATGTTGTTCTGGTCCTATAGAATGTTGTTCTGGTCCTATAGAATGTTGTTCTGGTCCTATATAATGTTGTTCTGGTCCTATATAATGTTGTTCTGGTCCTATATAATGTTGTTCTGGTCCTATATAATGTTGTTCTGGTCCTATATAATGTTGTTCTGGTCCTATATAATGTTGTTCTGGTCCTATATAATGTTGTTCTGGTCCTATATAATGTTGTTCTGGTCCTATATAATGTTGTTCCGGTCCTATATAATGTTGTTCCGGTCCTATATAATGTTGTTCCATAATGTTGTTCTGGTCCTATAGAATGTGAATGTTGTTCTGGTCTAGTAGAATGTTGTTCTGGTCCTATAGAATGTTGTTCTGGTCCTATAGAATGTTGTTCTGGTCCTATAGAATGTTGTTCTGGTCCTATATAATGTATATGTTGTTCTGGTCCTATAGAATGTTGTTCTGGTCCTATAGAATGTTGTTCTGGTCCTATATAATGTTGTTCTGGTCCTATAGAATGTATATGTTGTTCTGGTCCTATAGAATGTATATGTTGTTCTGGGCCTATAGAATGTATATGTTGTTCTGGTCCTATAGAATGTTGTTCTGGTCCTATAGAATGTTGTTCTGGTCCTATATAATGTTGTTCTGGTCCTATAGAATGTATATGTTGTTCTGGTCCTATAGAATGTATATGTTGTTCTGGGCCTATAGAATGTATATGTTGTTCTGGTCCTATAGAATGTTGTTCTGGTCCTATAGAATGTTGTTCTGGTCCTATAGAATGTATATGTTGTTCTGGTCCAGTAGAATGTATATGTTGTTCTGGTCCTATAGAATGTATATGTTGTTCTGGTCCTATAGAATGTTGTTCTGGTCCTATAGAATGTATATGTTGTTCTGGTCCAGTAGAATGTATATGTTGTTCTGGTCCAGTAGAATGTATATGTTGTTCTGGTCCTATAGAATGTATATGTTGTTCTGGTCCTATAGAATGTATGTTGTTCTGGTCCTATAGAATGTATATGTTGTTCTGGTCCTATAGAATGTATGTTGTTCTGGTCCTATAGAATGTATGTTGTTCTGGTCCTATAGAATGTATATGTTGTTCTGGTCCTATAGAATGTATATGTTGTTCTGGTCCTATAGAATGTTGTTCTGGTCCTATAGAATGTATATGTTGTTCTGGTCCTATAGAATGTTGTTCTGGTCCTATAGAATGTTGTTCTGGTCCTATAGAATGTTGTTCTGGTCCTATAGAATGTTGTTCTGGTCCTATAGAATGTTGATCTGGTCCTATAGAATGTTGTTCTGGTCCTATAGAATGTTGTTCTGGTCCTATAGAATGTTGTTCTGGTCCTATAGAATGTATATGTTGTTCTGGTCCTATAGAATGTTGTTCTGGTCCTATAGAATGTATATGTTGTTCTGGTCCTATATAATGTATATGTTGTTCTGGTCCTATATAATGTTGTTCTGGTCCTATAGAATGTATATGTTGTTCTGGTCCTATAGAATGTTGTTCTGGTCCTATAGAATGTATATGTTGTTCTGGTCCTATAGAATGTTGTTCTGGTCCTATAGAATGTATATGTTGTTCTGGTCCTATAGAATGTATATGTTGTTCTGGTCCTATAGAATGTTGTTCTGGTCCTATAGAATGTATATGTTGTTCTGGTTCCTATAGAATGTTGTTCTGGTCCTATATAATGTTGTTCTGGTCCTATATAATGTTGTTCTGGTCCTATATAATGTTGTTCTGGTCCTATATAATGTTGTTCTGGTCCTATATAATGTTGTTCTGGTCCTATATAATGTTGTTCTGGTCCTATATAATGTTGTTCTGGTCCTATATAATGTTGTTCTGGTCCTATATAATGTTGTTCTGGTCCTATAGAATGTTGTTCTGGTCTAGTAGAATGTTATTCTGGTCCTATAGAATGTATATGTTGTTCTGGTCCTATATAATGTTGTTCTGGTCCTATAGAATGTATATGTTGTTCTGGTCCTATAGAATGTTGTTCTGGTCTAGTAGAATGTTGTTCTGGTCCTATAGAATGTATATGTTGTTCTGGTCCTATAGAATGTTGTTCTGGTCTAGTAGAATGTTGTTCTGGTCTAGTAGAATGTATATGTTGTTCTGGTCCTATAGAATGTTGTTCTGGTCCTATAGAATGTTGTTCTGGTCCAGTAGAATGTTGTTCTGGTCCTATAGAATGTATATGTTGTTCTGGTCCTATAGAATGTATATGTTGTTCTGGGCCTATAGAATGTATATGTTGTTCTGGTCCTATAGAATGTTGTTCTGGTCCTATAGAATGTTGTTCTGGTCCTATAGAATGTTGTTCTGGTCCTATAGAATGTTGTTCTGGTCCTATAGAATGTTGTTCTGGTCCTATAGAATGTTGTTCTGGTCCTATAGAATGTTGTTCTGGTCCTATAGAATGTATTAGTTGTTCTGGTCCTATAGAATGTTGTTCTAGTCCTATAGAATGTATTAGTTGTTCTGGTCCTAAAGAATGTTGTTCTGGTCCAGTAGAATGTATTAGTTGTTCTGGTCCTATAGAATGTTGTTCTGGTCCTATAGAATGTTGTTCTGGTTCTATAGAATGTATTTGTTGTTCTTTACCTCGATGACAGCCACTCCCAGGCAGACCCCTAGGATCACTCCAACATTGGCAAACAGCCAGCTCTCTACACTGGAGTTACAGCCCTAAGGGACAGACAAGACAGAGAGAGCGACAGACAAGACAGCGACAGACAAGACAGCGACGAGACAAGACAGCAAGACAGACAGACAAGACAGCGACAGACAAGACAGCGACAGACAAGACAGAGAGAGCGACAGACAAGACAGAGAGAGCGACAGACAAGACAGAGAGAGCGACAGACAAGACAGAGAGAGCAAGACAGACAAGACAGAGAGACAGACACAGAGACAGACAAGACAGACACAGAGACAGACACAGAGACAGACACAGAGACAGAGACAGACAGAGACAGAGACAGAGACAGAGACAGAGACAGAGACAGAGACAGAGACGTAATTAAACACAGTTCAATATATTAACAGATGAGGGTGGTGTTGAGTGATGTTCATGTTGTAAGTATCTCAGTGATGGAGTCAAACACTGACCATATTTCAATGGAACAGACTTCCATGGAATACTGATACACGTGTAGCACAATGACAAGCCTCTAATGTAGGAGTGTTCTCTCAATCAAATAACCAATCAACCAATCAATCAACTAATATATGAAGAGTTCTTACCCTGTCGTAGACGGGCCAATCAAGTGACTGCGCCTCACAGAAACCACTGTCGGAGGAGGAGTTACCCTCAACCAGAGACACATTCTGACAGGAACACGGGAACAACAGCTGGGAACTGTTCACTACGACAGCATTACCATGCCAGTCCATACGACCACTCCATCCACAACACTCCATCTGGAGAGGGGATGGACGGAGAAGGAAGGAGCGAGAGGGGAGAGAGAGCGAGAGAGAGCGAGAGAGAGAGAGCGAGAGAGGGGGAGAGAGAGCGAGAGAGGGGGAGGGGGCGAGAGAGAGAGAGAGGGGGAGAGAGAGCGAGAGAGGGGGAGAGAGAGAGCGAGAGAGGGGGAGAGGAGAGAGAGGCGAGAGAGGGGGAGAGAGAGCGAGAGAGGGGGAGAGAGAGCGAGAGAGGGGGGGAGAGAGAGCGAGAGAGGGAGAGAGAGAGAGCGAGAGAGGGGGAGAGAGGGGGGGAAAGTGGGGGAGAGGAGAGTGATTAAAGGTAGACAATAATAGAGAGGAAACATGTCCAGAGAGAGAATGAGAGGGGAACCCCAAGAAGTCCAGTCGTTTTCAGATAGATCAACGCTGACTAGCAACCCTGTACTGTAAGTATCGTTTTACAATGAACTTAGGACAATGTTGAAGCTGCTGAAGGCGTTTACAAGGAGCTAAGAGAGGGAGTTCTCCACTTCCTTTATTTGAAATCACTTTTCCCTTTCCCATTCTAACAGCTGTGGTTTGGCTCCTCTGAACAATCCATCTAAATGTATTTTACGACAAGACTAATGTCTGTACAGAGCCTCACACACCAGCCTCACACACCAGCCTCACACCCCAGCCTCACACCCCAGCCTCACACCCCAGCCTCACACCCCAGCCTCACACCCCAGCCTCACACCCCAGCCTCACACCCCAGCCTCACACCCTAGACTCACACCCTAGACTCACACCCTAGACTCACACCCTAGACTCACACCCTAGACTCACACCCTAGACTCACACTAGACCCTAGACTCACACCCTAGACTCACACCCTAGACTCACACCCTAGACTCACACCCTAGACTCACACCCTAGACTCCTTACATCAGACGGTTTGTTTCACTTCACTAACTGACAATTATTTTCAATTGAATGGTTAAGATTCATTGTATTTTAATACATTTTACACCACTTGCCACTTTACCGTAAAAACTACAGGTCCTGTTAAACCTTTTTTGGTCGACGGGTGTGGTGACTTTTGAACTGGTTGGAATGGACCTCCTTTGCAAGTCAAAATACCCCCCTCGTAGTTCAAAATGGTTAGAGTTAAGGGAAGATGATCCTAGATCTCTCCTCTCACCGTCCTCTGTATGTAATCCCAGGCCTGCTCGGTGGTGCTGTTCTTCCCAGGGTAGTTGCTCAGGATCTGGGTCACGATGTTGGACATCTCCTTATTTAGCTGAGACAGAGAGAAAGAGACAGACAAAGAGAAAGAGACAGACAAAGAGAAAGAGACAGACAAAGAGAAAGAGACAGACAGAGAGAAAGAGACAGACAGAGAGAAAGAGACAGACAGAGAGAAAGAGACAGACAGAGAGAAAGAGACAGACAGAGAGAAAGAGACAGACAGAGAGAAAGAGACAGACA
This sequence comes from Oncorhynchus gorbuscha, assembly GCF_021184085.1. Taxonomy (NCBI): domain Eukaryota; kingdom Metazoa; phylum Chordata; class Actinopteri; order Salmoniformes; family Salmonidae; genus Oncorhynchus; species Oncorhynchus gorbuscha. The sequence goes on along the minus strand of NW_025745360.1, from coordinate 559,070 downwards.
GAGAGAAAGAGACAGACAGAGAGAAAGAGACAGACAGAGAGAAAGAGACAGACAGAGAGAAAGAGACAGACAGAGAGAAAGAGACAGACAGAGAGAAAGAGACAGACAGAGAGAAAGAGACAGACAGAGAGAAAGAGACAGACAGAGAGAAAGAGACAGACAGAGAGAAAGAGACAGACAGAGAGAAAGAGACAGACAGAGAGAAAGAGACAGACAGAGAGAAAGAGACAGACAGAGAGAAAGAGACAGACAGAGAGAAAGAGACAGACAGAGAGAAAGAGACAGACAGAGAGAAAGAGACAGACAGAGAGAAAGAGACAGACAGAGAGAAAGAGACAGACAGAGAGAAAGAGACAGAGAGAAAGAGACAGACAGAGAGAAAGAGACAGACAGACAGACACAGACAGACAGACAGACAGAGAGACAGACAGACAGAGAGAAGGGGGGAAACCAGTCAGTAAACCAGTCCTTCAATTAGTCAAATCAGACAGCCAGTGTTGATTTCTAAACTACTCTAAAAGTTTCTAAACACAAACACAAAACCTGGAGAGAAAATACAATGCCCAGAACTAGACACACAAATCAGTTGAATAAATCGGAGTAAATTCCTGTAGAAAAATATCCCTGACTATTGAAAACTAGTATTGTTTTGTAATGTGTAGATGTTACAGCTCCCACTCATCTCTGACCCCTCCCACTCATCTCTGACCCCTCCCACTCATCTCTGACCCCTCCCACTCATCTCTGACCCCTGCCACTCATCTCTGACCCCTGCCACTCATCTCTGACCCCTGCCACTCATCTCTGACCCCTGCCACTCATCTCTGACCCCTGCCACTCATCTCTGACCCCTGCCACTCATCTCTGACCCCTGCCACTCCTGACCCCTGCCACTCATCTCTGACCCCTGCCACTCATCTCTGACCCCTGCCACTCATCTCTGACCCCTGCCACTCATCTCTGACCCCTGCCACTCATCTCTGACCCCTGCCACTCATCTCTGACCCCTGCCACTCATCTCTGACCCCTGCCACTCATCTCTGACCCCTGCCACTCATCTCTGACCCCTGCCACTCATCTCTGACCCCCCCTTTCCTTCTCTGTTGAATCAGGGCAAATAAAGAGGCTCTCTCTCCCCAAATGGCACCCTATTCCGTTTATAGTGCACTACTTTTAACAAGGGTGTATAGGGCTCCAGTCAAAAGTAGTGCACTATATAGGGAATAGGGCTCCAGTGAATAGTAGTACCACTGTATCAGGAAAAGGGCTCCATGAGTTTTTTTCTGCCACCCTAAAAGCTTTCAGGTGTGTGTCGTTAAAGAGCAGAACGACAGGAAGTTCGATGGTTTTGTTTTGAACCTTTATTGAACCAGGAAGTCTCATTGAGGTCAGAAGGGAGACCTGGCATGTCTTCCTATGGTGAGACATGTGCTCTCTCAATGAGCCTTTCATTGAGGTCAGAAGGGAGACCTGGCTTGTCTTCCTATGGTGAGACATGTGCTCTCTCAATGAGCCTTTCCAACATTCCTCGCTTCCCATCTCCTCACTTCCTATATCCTCACCTCCTGCTCAACGACAGGCCCAGCGACAGGCCCAGCGACAGGCCCAGCGACAGGCCCAGCGACAGGCCCAGCGACAGGCCCAGCGACAGGCCCAGCGACAGGCCCAGCGACAGGCCCAGCGACAGGCCCAGCGACAGGCCCAGCGACAGGCCCAGCGACAGGCCCAGCGACAGGCCCAGCGACAGGCCCAGCGACAGGCCCAGCGTGGTTAGCTACATGATTTGGACATGTCTGTTGTGTTGAAATGCTTAGTTATAGTGAACAGAGTATTACTGAGAAATCAGATATTGTTTAAAGTACTGAAGCAGCAACATGTCCAGTCTTGTCCATCTGGCAGAGAGGCTGCAGCCACCGGCTGATGCTGAAAAATAACTGAAGCTGGAGACGCACATCTGGAGAGGCCTCAGCGTGGTGGTGGGGGGAGAGGCCTCAGCGTGGTGGTAGGGAGAGGCCTCAGCGTGGTGGTAGGGAGAGGCCTCAGCGTGGTGGTAGGGAGAGGCCTCAGCGTGGTGGTAGGGAGAGGCCTCAGCGTGGTGGTAGGGAGAGGCCTCAGCGTGGTGGTAGGGAGAGGCCTCAGCGTGGTGGTAGGGAGAGGCCTCAGCGTGGTGGTAGGGAGAGGCCTCAGCGTGGTGGTAGGGAGAGGCCTCAGCGTGGTGGTAGGGAGAGGCCTCAGCGTGGTGGTAGGGAGAGGCCTCAGCGTGGTGGTAGGGAGAGGCCTCAGCGTGGTGGTAGGGAGAGGCCTCAGCGTGGTGGTAGGGAGAGGCCTCAGCGTGGTGGTAGGGAGAGGCCTCAGCGTGGTGGTAGGTGAGGCCTAGCGTGGTGGAGGGAGGCCTCAGCGTGGTGGTAGGGAGAGGCCTCAGCGTGGTGGTAGGGAGAGGCCTCAGCGTGGTGGTAGGGAGAGGCCTCAGCGTGGTGGTAGGGAGAGGCCTCAGCGTGGTGGTAGGGAGAGGCCTCAGCGTGGTGGTAGGGAGAGGCCTCAGCAGGCCTCGTGGTGGTAGGGAGAGGCCTCAGCGTGGTGGTAGGGAGAGGCCTCAGCGTGGTGGTAGGGAGAGGCCTCAGCGTGGTGGTAGGGAGAGGCCTCAGCGTGGTGGTAGGGAGAGGCCTCAGCGTGGTGGTAGGGAGAGGCCTCAGCGTGGTGGTAGGGAGAGGCCTCAGCGTGGTGGTAGGGAGAGGCCTCAGCGTGGTGGTAGGGAGAGGCCTCAGCGTGGTGGTAGGGAGAGGCCTCAGCGTGGTGGTAGGGAGAGGCCTCAGCGTGGTGGTAGGGAGAGGCCTCAGCGTGGTGGTAGGGAGAGGCCTCAGCGTGGTGGTAGGGAGAGGCCTCAGCGTGGTGGTAGGGAGAGGCCTCAGCGTGGTGGTAGGGAGAGGCCTCAGCGTGGTGGTAGGGAGAGGCCTCAGCGTGGTGGTAGGGAGAGGCCTCAGCGTGGTGGTAGGGAGAGGCCTCAGCGTGGTGGTAGGGAGAGGCCTCAGCGTGGTGGTAGGGAGAGGCCTCAGCGTGGTGGTAGGGGAGAGGCCTCAGCGTGGTGGTAGGGAGAGGCCTCAGCGTGGTGGTAGGGAGAGGCCTCAGCGTGGTGGTAGGGAGAGGCCTCAGCGTGGTGGTAGGGAGAGGCCTCAGCGTGGTGGTAGGGAGAGGCCTCAGCGTGGTGGTAGGGAGAGGCCTCAGCGTGGTGGTAGGGAGAGGCCTCAGCGTGGTGGTAGGGAGAGGCCTCAGCGTGGTGGTAGGGAGAGGCCTCAGCGTGGTGGTAGGGAGAGGCCTCAGCGTGGTGGTAGGGAGAGGCCTCAGCGTGGTGGTAGGGGAGGATCATATCTCCCTTCCTACCTACCTAAATCCCTGAAGCTGGAGACGCAAATCTCCCTCACTTTAAGCATCGGCTGTCAGAGCAGCTCACAGATCACTGTACACAGCCCATCTGTAAACAGCCCACCCAACTACCTCATCCCCATACCGTTATTATATATATTTATTTTTGCTCCTTTGCACCCCAGTATCTCTACTTGAACATTCATCATCTGCACATATATCACTCCAGTGTTTAATTGCTAAATTGTAATTACTTTGCCACTGTGAACTATTGTATTGCCTTACCTCATTTACACACACTGTATATAGACTTTTCTATTGTGTTATTGACTGTATGTTTGTTTACTCCATGTGTAACTCTGTGTTGTTGTTTGTGTCGCACTGCTTTGCTTTATCTTGGCCATGTTGCAGTTGTAAATGAGAACTTGTTCTCACCTGGTCTACCCGGTTAAATAAAGGTGATCTGGTCTACCCGGTTAAATAAAGGTGACCTGGCCTACCCGGTTAAATAAAGGTGACCTGGCCTACCCGGTTAAATAAAGGTGACCTGGCCTACCCGGTTAAATAAAGGTGACCTGGCCTACCCGGTTAAATAAAGGTGACCTGGCCTACCCGGTTAAATAAAGGTGACCTGGCCTACCCGGTTAAATAAAGGTGACCTGGTCTACCCGGTTAAATAAAGGTGACCTGGTCTACCCGGTTAAATAAAGGTGATCTGGTCTACCCGGTTAAATAAAGGTGACCTGGCCTACCCGGTTAAATAAAGGTGACCTGGCCTACCCGGTTAAATAAAGGTGACCTGGCCTACCCGGTTAAATAAAGGTGACCTGGCCTACCCGGTTAAATAAAGGTGACCTGGCCTACCTGGTTAAATAAAGGTGAAATAAAATTTAAAAATGAATGTTAAATGTTAGATCCAGACTTGGTTCCATTTCAGATCCAAAAAGCAGGAAGCTTCAGGGATACTATCTATGGCTGTCCCAAACAGCACCCTCTTCCCTAAGTAGTGTACTACTTCAGGGATACTATCTATGGCTGTCCCAAACAGCACCCTCTTCCCTAAGTAGTGTACTACTTCAGGGATAATATCTATGGCTGTCCCAAACAGCACCCTCTTCCCTATATAGTGCACTACTTCAGGGATAATATATATGGCTGTCCCAAACAGCACCCTCCTCCCTATATAGTGCAGTACTTCAGGGATACATCAGGGATAATATCTATGGCTGTCCCAAATGGCATCCTCCTCCCTAAGTAGTGCACTATAGAGGGAAGAGGGTGCCATTTGGGACTCACACAATATTTGAGTCTGAGAGGTGGACTTCAGCTTTACGGCGTTTCCTAGTCAGATGTTTCCCTTCAGGTCCACTGGGAGAGACAGGCAGTGTGTGTGTGTGTGTGTGTGTGTGTGTGTGTGTGTGTGTGTGTGTGTGTGTGTGTGTGTGTGTGTGTGTGTGTGTGTGTGTGTGTGTTGTTGAGGTGGCTGAACCAAGCCAAACTATCCAGCCAGGATGGGTTCTGTTCCATTACAAGTTTATATCTTCTGCTACAATCTGCTAGGTCATTCCAAACCAGCTAGAAAGTTATAGAAGGTGTGTGTGTGTGTGTGTGTGTGTGTGTGTGTGTGTGTGTGTGTGTGTGTGTGTGTGTGTGTTTCTCCAATTATCCACATCTGTGTTCACACATCTCTCCAGCTGCTGTGAGTGTGTTCCTACGAGCAGCAGTCACCCTCTCTCTGACCCCTCTCTCTCTCTGACCCCTCTCCTCACCGACACACACCTCTCTCTGACCCCTCTCCTCACCGACACACACCTCTCTCTCTCTGACCCCTCTGCTTACTTCCTCTCACTGACAGACACACACCTGGCCAGGCTTTCCTCTGGTCCTCCTGGGGCCTCTGGGGCCAAGGCCTCCTTAAACAATAATCACCACCACGACACTAGTGCCTAGTTCCATATGTGTTATTTCATTTTGATGTCTTCCCTATTATTATACATGTTGTTCTGGTCCAGTAGAATGTTGTTCTGGTCCTATAGAATGTATATGCTTTTCTGGTCCAGTAGAATGTTGTTCTGGTCCTATATAATGTTGTTCTGGTCCTATAGATTGTTGTTCTGGTCCTATAGAATGTTGTTCTGGTCCTATAGAATGTTGTTCTGGTCCTATAGAATGTTGTTCTGGTCCTATAGAATGTTGTTCTGGTCCTATAGAATGTTGTTCTGGTCCTATAGAATGTTGTTCTGGTCCTATAGAATGTTGTTCTGGTCCTATAGAATGTTGTTCTGGTCCTATAGAATGTTGTTCTGGTCCTATAGAATGTATATGCTTTTCTGGTCCAGTAGAATGTTGTTCTGGTCCTATATAATGTTGTTCTGGTCCTATAGAATGTATATGTTGTTCTGGTCCAGTAGAATGTTGTTCTGGTCCTATATAGATTGTTGTTCTGGTCCTATATAATGTTGTTCTGGTCCTATATAATGTTGTTCTGGTCCTATATAATGTTGTTCTGGTCCTATATAGATTGTTGTTCTGGTCCTATAGAATGTTGTTCTGGTCCTATAGAATGTATATGCTTTTCTGGTCCAGTAGAATGTTGTTCTGGTCCTATAGAATGTTGTTCTGGTCCTATAGAATGTTGTTCTGGTCCTATAGAATGTATATGCTTTTCTGGTCCAGTAGAATGTTGTTCTGGTCCTATATAATGTTGTTCTGGTCCTATATAATGTATATGTTGTTCTGGTCCAGTAGAATGTATATGTTGTTCTGGTCCTATAGAATGTATATGTTGTTCTGGTCCAGTAGAATGTTGTTCTGGTCCTATAGAATGTATATGTTGTTCTGGTCCAGTAGAATGTTGTTCTGGTCCTATAGAATGTTGTTCTGGTCCTATAGAATGTTGTTCTGGTCCTATATAATGTTGTTCTGGTCCAGTAGAATGTATATGTTGTTCTGGTCCTATAGAATGTATATGTTGTTCTGGTCCAGTAGAATGTTGTTCTGGTCCTATAGAATGTATATGTTGTTCTGGTCCAGTAGAATGTTGTTCTGGTCCTATATAATGTTGTTCTGGTCCTATATAATGTTGTTCTGGTCCAGTAGAATGTATATGTTGTTCTGGTCCTATAGAATGTATATGTTGTTCTGGTCCAGTAGAATGTTGTTCTGGTCCTATATAGATTGTTGTTCTGGTCCTATAGAATGTATATGTTGTTCTGGTCCTATAGAATGTTGTTCTGGTCCTATATAATGTATATGTTGTTCTGGTCCTATATAATGTATATGTTGTTCTGGTCCAGTAGAATGTTGTTCTGGTCCTATAGATTGTTGTTCTGGTCCTATATAATGTTGTTCTGGTCCTATATAATGTTGTTCTGGTCCTATATAATGTTGTTCTGGTCCTATATAATGTTGTTCTGGTCCTATAGAATGTATATGTTGTTCTGGTCCTATAGAATGTTGTTCTGGTCCAGTAGAATGTTGTTCTGGTCCTATAGAATGTATATGTTGTTCTGGTCCTATAGAATGTATATGTTGTTCTGGTCCTATAGAATGTATATGTTGTTCTGGTCCTATAGAATGTATATGTTGTTCTGGTCCTATAGAATGTATATGTTGTTCTGGTCCTATAGAATGTATATGTTGTTCTGGTCCTATAGAATGTATATGTTGTTCTGGCCCTATAGATTGTTATTCTGGTCCTATAGATTGTTATTCTGGTCCTATAGATTGTTATTCTGGTCCTATAGATTGTTATTCTGGTCCTATAGAATGTTATTCTGGTCCTATAGATTGTTATTCTGGTCCTATAGAAAGCATTAACACAGCTTTTGGTAGCGTGTTCTGACTGAAAGTAATAAGGTGTAATCAGTCTCAGAACAAGGTGTTGTCTCAAGGGTGAAGGGTGAGTCATTTTCTACAGAACAGGTTGTGTTCAGGCGGGTTCAACATTCTGTAACATTCTGGAATGTTCAGGTACACACAAATTTGTAAGTCGCTCTGGATAAGAGCGTCTGCTAAATTACTTAAATGTAAATGTAAATGTGTAGTGGTTAAGAGCAGCAGCAGTTAAGAGCTTTGGGCCAGTAACCAAAATATTGCTGGTTCGAATCCCCGAGCTGACTAGTTGAAAAATCTGCTCATGTGCCCTTAAGCAAGGCACTTAGCCCTAATTGCTCCTGTAAGTCACAGTGGATAAGTGTGTCTGCTAAATTACAAAATTACACACTTTTCTGACATTTCCCTTTCCTGAACTCTACCAACAACCGGTGTAAACAGGAAGTGACATCACTCACCAGGTCCTTCTGGAAGTAGATGAGTACACCGGCTGCCACCTGACCAATCAGAATCAGCAGCAGGCAGGTGAAGTACTGGGGAGGAAGAGAGGATCATGGGATATATGAGATGACATCACCGTGGCAAAAGTCGATCATAACAATGCATAAACACATCCACACAAACATCATCCCCTGCAGCATCGTTCAGACAGCAACACCACCTTGCCTTCAAATAGAAATGCATTATGTATTCAACTATGTATGTAAATAATTGACTAGGACGTGAACTTCCACATCATCTCCTAGACGCTGCTACAATATCCACTGGAACAGCCACGGGGCTTTCTGTTGCTACAATATCCACTGGAACAGCCACGGGGCTTTCTGTTGCTACAATATCCACTGGAACAGCCACGGGGCTTTCTGTTGCTACAATATCCACTGGAACAGCCACGGGGCTTTCTGTTGCTACAATATCCACTGGAACAGCCACGGGGCTTTCTGTTGCTACAATATCCACTGGAACAGCCACGGGGCTTTCTGTTGCTACAATATCCAACTGGAACAGCCACGGGGCTTTCTGTTGCTACAATATCCAACTGGAACAGCCACGGGGCTTTGTGAGCGACTCCTCCCTGTACAGTAGCAGTAGTTTGTAATGCATTCACACTAGCATACACTGAGTGGACTAAAGGAACATCTTCATAATATTGAGTTGCGGCCCCTTTTTGTCCTCATAACAGCCTCAACTTGTCAGAGCGTGGAATCTACAAGGTGTTGAACGCCTTCCACAGGGACTCTACAAGGTGTTGAAAGCCTTCCACAGGGTCTCTACAAGGTGTTGAAAGCCTTCCACAGGGTCTCTACAAGGTGTTGAAAGCCTTCCACAGGGTCTCTACAAGGTGTTGAAAGCATTCCACAGGTTCTCTACAAGGTGTTGAAAGCCTTCAACAGGGTCTTCCACAGGGTCTCTACAAGGTGTTGAAAGCCTTCCACAGGGTCTCTACAAGGTGTCGAAAGCCTTCCACAGGGATGCTGGTCCATGTTGACTCCAATGCTTCCCACAGTTGTGTCAAATTGGCTGGATGTCCTTTGGGTGGTGGACCGTTCTTGATACACACAGGAAACTGTTGTGTGGAAAACCCAGCATCGTTGCAGTTCTTGACATACCCCGTTCAAAGGCACTTCTATATTTTGTCTTGCCTATTCACCCTCTGAATGGCACACATACACAATCCATGTCTCAAGGCTTAAAAATCCTTCTTTAACCCGTCTCCTCTCCTTCATCTACACTGATTTGAAGTGGATCTAACAAGAGACATCAATAAGGGATCATATCTTTCACCTGGATTCACCTGGTCAGTCTGTGTCATGGAAAGAGCAGGTGTTCCTAATGTTTTATACAGCAGGGGTTCCTAATGTTTTATAGTGTAGATTTTGGAGATGCCAGCAATGTTTTAAAGATGGTTTTCACTTTAGATTTGTGCACCACTGACTGAGAGTCAGACCAGGCAGTCCAGTGTGCCTGCGTGTGTGTGTGCGCTCACCAGGCCCAGCAGACAGCGGATCTCGTAGATAGCCCCCAGGCAACCCAGGAAGCCCATCAACATGGAGAGACCACCGACACCTATCAGGATGTAGGAAGCTATCTTCAGCGCTGTGGAGGACTCTTCTGTAGAGAGAAACAAACCATATATAGGCTAGCATGTTAGCACACCTACGACCGACAGACAGACAGACAGACAGACAGACAGACAGACAGACAGACAGACAGACAGACAGACAGACAGACAGACAGACAGACAGACAGACAGACAGACAGACAGACAGACAGACAGACAGACAGACAGACAGACAGACAGACAGACAGACAGACAGACAGACAGACAGACAGACAGACAGACAGACAGACAGACAGACAGACAGACAGACAGACAGACAGACAGACAGACAGACAGACAGACAGACAGACAGACAGACAGACAGACAGACAGACAGACAGACAGACAGACAGACAGACAGACAGACAGACAGACAGACAGACAGACAGACAGACAGACAGACAGACAGACAGACAGACAGACAGACAGACAGACAGACAGACAGACAGACAGACAGACAGACAGACAGACAGACAGACAGACAGACAGACAGACAGACAGACAGACAGACGAGACAGACAGACAGACAGACAGACAGACAGACAGACAGACAGACAGACAGACAGACAGACAGACAGACAGACAGACAGACAGACAGACAGACAGACAGACAGACAGACAGACAGACAGACAGACAGACAGACAGACAGACAGACAGACAGACAGACAGACAGACAGACAGACAGACAGACAGACAGACAGACAGACAGACAGACAGACAGACAGACAGACAGACAGACAGACAGACAGACAGACAGACAGACAGACAGACAGACAGACAGACAGACAGACAGACAGACAGACAGACAGACAGACAGACAGACAGACAGACAGACAGACAGACAGACAGACAGACAGACAGACAGACAGACAGACAGACAGACAGACAGACAGACATCTTCCTATAAGGCAATTCATCCCCACAAAGCCAAAAGGAGACCTGATCTCAAACCAGCATATCTGTTCATGGAAACAGGTCTGGGAATTCTGGCTTCTATAAAAAACTAAAAGTCCACTGGAGCCAGAGAGAGAGTAGGTCTGCATTTCAAATGGCACACTTTTCCCGATATAGTGCACTACTTTGGACCAAAAAAGTCCACCTAAAAAACGTAAAATATTGTGCACTATATAGGGAACATGGTGCAATTTGGGACATAGATTATGTCTGGCAACAGGAGGAATGATATATGTTACTCTGAGGACACTGTTCTTAGTGTGTATGTGTGTGTGTGTGTAACTGCCAAACATTCTGAGGCTTGCAAAGGAAAGAGAGAAGCGTGTTTCTGTGGATCACTCGAGGTCTGGAACCAGACGTGTGCCATCACGGAGGCCCAGACTTTCTACAAAGCCCAGAAAACCACCACTGAGACACAGAGAGAGAAAGAACGGACAGTTCAACCTCAACTCAAGTATTTAGTTTAGGAGACATCATCCTTGGAGACAGAGACGAGCTCCTGAGATCCCCAGAGGTTTTCACTATAATGGCAGAAACATCTGGCACGTTGTGCAAATCAAAGTGTTTCTTTGTCAGCGCAGTGTCAGCGCAGTACAGTGAAATGCTTATGCAAGATGTGAAACATGGCCACATGTATAATTATATTATATATAATAGGTCATAGAGACAAAACGAACTAAATACACAGAAAAAACAGTATCCTATTTAATGCTGTGATGAAATAGTTGTGGTTGGTTGGCGCTATACTCTAGCGTGTGACCAATGTGGAATACAGGAAGTTCAATAATGCCATGCTGGCTGATTTCTTATTCTTCTTATTCTAAGCGGGATGACTGTGGCAATATTACTGAAGGAATATGTAAACCGCTGGATGGGAACCCTCATTCCCAGCAAAAGCAGTTTAACCAGACATGTCTCTGATTATTAGAGACAGACCTTGCAGCACATCACAGATCCCTCTCCTCATTACTAACGTTGGAACATCTAGAGAACAGATCCCTCTCTAACGTTGGAACATCTAGAGAACAGATCTCTCTCCTCTAACGTTGGAACAGCTAGAGAACAGATCCCTCTCCTCGTTACCGTTACTCTAACGTTGGAACATCTAGAGAACAGATCCCTGTTACCGTTACTCTAACGTTGGAACATCTAGAGAACAGATCCCTCTCCTCACTACCGTTACTCTAACGTTGGAACAGCTAGAGAACAGATCCCTCTCTCCTCTAACGTTGGAACAGCTAGAGAACAGATCCCTCTCTCCTCTAACGTTGGAACATCAGAGAACAGATCCCTCTCTCCTCTAACGTTGGAACATCAGAGAACAGATCCCTCTCTCCTCTAACGTTGGAACATCAGAGAACAGATCCCTCTCTCCTCTAACGTTGGAACATCAGAGAACAGATCCCTCTCTCCTCTAACGTTGGAACATCAGAGAACAGATCCCTCTCTCCTCTAACGTTGGAACATCAAAGAACAGATCCCTCTCTCCTCTAACGTTGGAACATCAGAGAACAGATCCCTCTCTCCTCTAACGTTGGAACATCTAGAGAACAGATCCCTCTCTCCTCTAATGTTGGAACATCTAGAGAACAGATCCCTCTCCTCTAACGTTGGAACATCTAGAGAACAGATCCCTCTCCTCGTTACCGTTACTCTAACGTTGGAACATCTAGAGAACAGATCCCTCTCCTCGTTACCGTTACTCTAACGTTGGAACATCAGAGAACAGATCCCTCTCTCCTCTAACGTTGGACCATCTAGAGAACAGATCTCTCTCCTCTAACGTTGGAACATCTAGAGAACAGATCCCTCTCCTCGCTAGAGAACAGATCCCTCTCCTCTAACGTTGGAACATCTAGAGAACAGATCTCTCTCCTCTAACGTTGGAACATCTAGAGAACAGATCTCTCTCCTCTAACGTTTGAACATCTAGAGAACAGATCCCTCTCCTCACTACCGTTACTCTAACGTTGGAACAGCTAGAGAACAGATCCCTCTCTAACGTTGGAACAGATCTCTCCTCTAACATTGGAACATCTAGAGAACAGATCCCTCTCTCCTCTAACGTTGGAACATCTAGAGAACAGATCCCTCTCTCCTCTAACGTTGGAACATCTAGAGAACAGATCCCTGTTACCGTTACTCTAACGTTGGAACATCTAGAGAACAGATCCCTCTCCTCGCTAGAGAACAGATCCCTCTCCTCTAACGTTGGAACATCTAGAGAACAGATCCCTCTCTCCTCTAACGTTGGACCATCTAGAGAACAGATCTCTCTCCTCTAACGTTGGAACATCTAGAGAACAGATCACTGTCCTCGTTACCGTTACTCTAACGTTGGAACATCTAGAGAACAGATCCCTCTCCTCGCTAGAGAACAGATCCCTCTCCTCTAACGTTGGAACATCTAGAGAACAGATCTCTCTTCTCTAACGTTGGAACATCTAGAGAACAGATCTCTCTCCTCTAACGTTGGAACATCTAGAGAACAGATCCCTCTCCTCGTTACCGTTACTCTAACGTTGGAACATCTAGAGAACAGATCCCTCTCCTCGTTACCGTTACTCTAACGTTGGAACATCTAGAGAACAGATCCCTCTCCTCACTACCGTTACTCTAACGTTGGAACAGCTAGAGAACAGATCCCTCTCTCCTCTAACGTTGGAACAGCTAGAGAACAGATCCCTCTCTCCTCTAACGTTGGAACAGCTAGAGAACAGATCCCTCTCTCCTCTAACGTTGGAACAGCTAGAGAACAGATCCCTCTCTCCTCTAACGTTGGAACATCAGAGAACAGATCCCTCTCTCCTCTAACGTTGGAACATCAGAGAACAGATCCCTCTCTCCTCTAACGTTGGAACATCAGAGAACAGATCCCTCTCTCCTCTAACGTTGGAACATCAGAGAACAGATCCCTCTCTCCTCTAACGTTGGAACATCAGAGAACAGATCCCTCTCTCCTCTAACGTTGGAACATCAGAGAACAGATCCCTCTCTCCTCTAACGTTGGAACATCAAAGAACAGATCCCTCTCTCCTCTAACGTTGGAACATCAGAGAACAGATCCCTCTCTCCTCTAATGTTGGAACATCAGAGAACAGATCCCTCTCTCCTCTAACGTTGGAACATCTAGAGAACAGCTCTCTCCTCTAACGTTGGTACATCTAGAGAACAGATCACTGTCCTCTAACGTTGGAACATCTAGAGAACAGATCACTGTCCTCTAACGTTGGAACATCTAGAGAACAGATCACTGTCCTCTAACGTTGGAACATCTAGAGAACAGATCACTGTCCTCTAACGTTGGAACATCTAGAGAACAGATCACTGTCCTCTAACGTTGGAACATCTAGAGAACAGATCCCTCTCCTCGTTACCGTTACTCTAACGTTGGAACATCTAGAGAACAGATCCCTCTCCTCGTTACCGTTACTCTAACGTTGGAACATCAGAGAACAGATCCCTCTCTCCTCTAACGTTGGACCATCTAGAGAACAGATCTCTCTCCTCTAACGTTGGAACATCTAGAGAACAGATCCCTCTCCTCGCTAGAGAACAGATCCCTCTCCTCTAACGTTGGAACATCTAGAGAACAGATCTCTCTCCTCTAACGTTGGAACATCTAGAGAACAGATCTCTCTCCTCTAACGTTTGAACATCTAGAGAACAGATCCCTCTCCTCACTACCGTTACTCTAACGTTGGAACAGCTAGAGAACAGATCCTCTCTAACGTTGGAACAGATCTCTCCTCTAACATTGGAACATCTAGAGAACAGATCCCTCTCTCCTCTAACGTTGGAACATCTAGAGAACAGATCCCTCTCTCCTCTAACGTTGGAACATCTAGAGAACAGATCCCTGTTACCGTTACTCTAACGTTGGAACATCTAGAGAACAGATCCCTCTCCTCGCTAGAGAACAGATCCCTCTCCTCTAACGTTGGAACATCTAGAGAACAGATCCCTCTCTCCTCTAACGTTGGACCATCTAGAGAACAGATCTCTCTCCTCTAACGTTGGAACATCTAGAGAACAGATCACTGTCCTCGTTACCGTTACTCTAACGTTGGAACATCTAGAGAACAGATCCCTCTCCTCGCTAGAGAACAGATCCCTCTCCTCTAACGTTGGAACATCTAGAGAACAGATCTCTTCTCTAACGTTGGAACATCTAGAGAACAGATCTCTCTCCTCTAACGTTGGAACATCTAGAGAACAGATCCCTCTCCTCGTTACCGTTACTCTAACGTTGGAACATCTAGAGAACAGATCCCTCTCCTCGTTACCGTTACTCTAACGTTGGAACATCTAGAGAACAGATCCCTCTCCTCACTACCGTTACTCTAACGTTGGAACAGCTAGAGAACAGATCCCTCTCTCCTCTAACGTTGGAACAGCTAGAGAACAGATCCCTCTCTCCTCTAACGTTGGAACAGCTAGAGAACAGATCCCTCTCTCCTCTAACGTTGGAACAGCTAGAGAACAGATCCCTCTCTCCTCTAACGTTGGAACAGCTAGAGAACAGATCCCTCTCTCCTCTAACGTTGGAACATCAGAGAACAGATCCCTCTCTCCTCTAACGTTGGAACATCAGAGAACAGATCCCTCTCTCCTCTAACGTTGGAACATCAGAGAACAGATCCCTCTCTCCTCTAACGTTGGAACATCAGAGAACAGATCCCTCTCTCCTCTAACGTTGGAACATCAGAGAACAGATCCCTCTCTCCTCTAACGTTGGAACATCAGAGAACAGATCCCTCTCTCCTCTAATGTTGGAACATCAGAGAACAGATCCCTCTCTCCTCTAACGTTGGAACATCTAGAGAACAGCTCTCTCCTCTAACGTTGGAACATCTAGAGAACAGATCACTGTCCTCTAACGTTGGAACATCTAGAGAACAGATCACTGTCCTCTAACGTTGGAACATCTAGAGAACAGATCACTGTCCTCTAACGTTGGAACATCTAGAGAACAGATCACTGTCCTCTAACGTTGGAACATCTAGAGAACAGATCACTGTCCTCTAACGTTGGAACATCTAGAGAACAGATCACTGTCCTCGTTACCGTTACTCTAACGTTGGAACATCTAGAGAACAGATCCCTCTCCTCGCTAGAGAACAGATCCCTCTCCTCTAACTTTGGAACAGCTAGAGAACAGATCCCTCTCTAACGTTGGAACAGATCTCTCCTCTAACATTGGAACATCTAGAGAACAGATCCCTCTCCTCTAACGTTGGAACATCTAGAGAACAGATCCCTCTCTCCTCTAACGTTGGAACATCTAGAGAACAGATCCCTGTTACCGTTACTCTAACGTTGGAACATCTAGAGAACAGATCCCTCTCCTCGCTAGAGAACAGATCCCTCTCCTCGTTACCGTTACTCTAACGTTGGAACATCTAGAGAACAGATCCCTCTCCTCGTTACCGTTACCCTAACGTTGGAACATCTAGAGAACAGACCCCTCTCCTCGCCAGAGAACAGACCCCTCTCGCCAGAGAACAGCCAGAGAACAGACCCCTCTCCTCGCCAGAGAACAGACCCCTCTCCTCGCCAGAGAACAGACCCCTCTCCTCGCCAGAGAACAGACCCCTCTCCTCGCCAGAGAACAGACCCCTCTCCTCGCCAGAGAACAGACCCCTCTCCTCGCCAGAGAACAGACCCCTCTCCTCGCCAGAGAACAGACCCCTCTCCTCGCCAGAGAACAGACCCCTCTCCTCGCCAGAGAACAGATCCCTCTCCTCGCCAGAGAACAGATCCGCCAGAGAACAGATCCCTCTCCTCGCTAGAGAACAGATCCCTCTCCTCTCTAACGTTGTAACAGCTTGAGAACAGACCTCTCTAACGTTGGGGGGAGTGAACGGTGCTGGGGGGAATGAACGGTGGTGAGGGGAGGGAACGGTGGTGGGAGGGTATGAATCCTATATAGTTTAGTCTGCCATTAGGCCTATATGAATCCTATATAGTTTAGTCTCCCATTAGGCCTACATGAATCCTACCTTGGAATCACATCTCACGAGGAGCAAACCCTTTTCCTTTCTTCCTGGGCCAATCAGATGTGCCTAAACCTAGTGTGAAGTGACCAGGTTGTTAGCTAGCTAGGTAACATGACGTTGTTTGTTACCAAACCAATAATTAGCAACCCGGGATTAGTTTAAAACGGCCCGCAACGTGGTTTTGTGAAATTTGATCAAATGCGCACAAATCCCAGTAGACAGAAATAAAAGGTTACTTCTGGTAATATGGGTCATATAGAAAAAAAGGGTAGAGGGCCTAGAGAGCTGCCCTGCGGTACACCAAACTTTACATGTTTGACATTAGAGAAGCTTCCACTAAAATAAACCCCCTGAGTTCTATTAGATAGATTGCCATATCGTGGATTCAGAGCTGAGGTTGAAAAGTCATAACACATGTTTTTTGAACAACAGGTTATGGTCAATAATATCAAAGGCTGCACTGAAATCTAACAGTACAGCTCCCACAATCTAACTAAATATCCATTTCGTTCAACCAATCATCAGTCATGTGTGTCAGTGCAGTACATGTTGAGTGCCCTTCTCTATAAGCATGCAGAAAGTCTGCTGTTCATTTGTTTACAGAGAAATAGCATTGTACTTGATCGAACACCATTTTTTCCAACAGTTTGCTAAGAGCTGGTAGCAAGTTTATAGGTCTGCTGTTAGAACCAGTAAAGGCAGCTTTACCACTCCTGGGTAGTGGAATGACTTTGGCTTCCCTCCAGGCCTGAGGACAAAGACTTTCCTCTTAGGCTCAGATTAAAAATATGACAGATAGGAGTGGCTGTAGCGTCAGCTACCATCCTCAGTAGCTTTCCATCTTAGTTGTCGATGCCAGGAGGTTTGTCATTATTGGTTCGTTAACAACAATTGTTCCACCTCTGCCACACTAACTTGACAGAATTCCAACTTGAAATGCTTCTCTTTCATTATTATATATTTTAATGCATGAATACAATTGCTCACTGTTCGTTGTTGGCATTTCCTGCCTAACCCACTTTGACAATGAAGTAATCAATCAAATAAATTGCCAACATCAAATGGTTTTGTGATGAATAAAGCCATCTGATTGGGTGAAAGATGGAGTTGAATTCTACCGATAATTCCATTTAAAGTACTCCAAAGTTTTTCCCCCCATTATTCTTTGTATTTTTACCTTTATTTTATTTAATATATATATTTTACCTTTATTTAACTAGGCAAGTCCGTTAAGAACAAATTCTCATTTACAATGACGGCCAAGGAACAGTGGGTTAACTGCCTGTTCAGGGGCAGAACGACAGATTTGTACCTTGTCAGCTCGGGGAGTTGAACTTGTAACCTTCTGGTTTCTAGTCCAACCACTAGGCTACCCTGCCTGGTTACTAGTCCAACGCTCTAACCACTAGGCTACCCTGCCGGCCCATCAATCTTGGCTTCATAATAAAGAACTTGCAAAGTCAACTCAGACTGGTCTGTGCTCTTGGTTATAACAGATGATACATTGTATCAACATAAAGTCAACTCAGACTGGTCTGTGCTCTTGGTTATAACAGATGATACATTGTATCAACATAAAGTCAACTCAGACTGGTCTGTGCTCTTGGTTATAACAGATGAAATGATACATTGTATCAACATAAAGTCAACTCAGACTGGTCTGTGCTCTTGGTTATAACAGATACATTGTATCAACATAAAGTCAACTCAGACTGGTCTGTGCTCTTGGTTATAACAGATGAAATGATACATTGTATCAACAATGGAGCAGTGCAGGCAAAGTAAACAATGTAACAGAAGTAACAGAAGACTCATCAGGGTCTGCGTCCCCACTCGCCATCACGGCTGCATTATAATATAAAACAGAGGAATAGATGGGT
Source organism: Oncorhynchus gorbuscha (assembly GCF_021184085.1). Classification (NCBI taxonomy): domain Eukaryota; kingdom Metazoa; phylum Chordata; class Actinopteri; order Salmoniformes; family Salmonidae; genus Oncorhynchus; species Oncorhynchus gorbuscha. Next base: position 540,941 of record NW_025745360.1, on the reverse strand, counting down.
ATGAACTATTGCTATCATTATCATTCCTCTGGTGAAATGACTGCCACATTACTGTCTTTCCTCTGGTGAAATGACTGCCACATTACTGTCTTTCCTCTGGTGAAATGACTGCCACATTACTGTCATTCCTCTGGTGAAATGACTGCCACATTACTATCATTATCATTCATTATCATTGACATTACTGTCAAACGCTCCCTAAAACACTTCTGTGAGCAGGCCTTTCTAAATCGACCTGGCCCAGGTATCCTGGAAGGACATTGACCTCATCCCGTCAGTTGAGGATGCCTGGTCATTCTTTAAGAGTAACTTCCTCACCATTTTAGATAAGCATGCTCCGTTCAAAAAATGCAGAACTAAGAACAGATACAGCCCTTGGTTCACTCCAGACCTGACTGCCCCCGACCAGCACAAAAACATCCTGTGGCGGACTGCAATAGCATCGAACAGTCCCCGCGATATGCAACTGTTCAGGGAAGTCAGGAAAGCTAAGGCCAGCTTCTTCAGGCAGAAGTTTGCATCCTGTAGCTCCAACTCCAAAAAGTTCTGGGACACTGTGAAGTCCATAGAGAACAAGAGCACCTCCTCCCAGCTGCCCACTGCACTGAGGCTAGGGAACACGGTCACCACCGACAAATCCATGATTATCGAAAACTTCAACAAGCATTTCTCAACGGCTGGCCATGCCTTCCGCCTGGCTACTCCTACCTCGGCCAACAGCCCCGGCCCCCCCGCAGCTCCTCGCCCAAGCCTCTCCAGGTTCTCCTTTACCCAAATCCAGATAGCAGATGTTCTGAAAGAGCTGCAAAACCTGGACCCGTATAAATCAGCTGGGCTTGACAATCTGGACCCTCTATTTCTGAAACTATCCGCCGCCATTGTCGCAACCCCTATTTACCAGCCTGTTCAACCTCTTTCATATCGTCTGAGATCCCCAAGGACTGGAAAGCTGCCGCAGTCATCCCCCTCTTCAAAGGGGGTGACACCCTGGACCCAAACTGTTACAGACCTATATCCATC